>NC_045731.1:10934403-11028094 GCF_009834535.1 Camelus ferus | reverse complement strand
TTCCTAGCCAGCTATTTGAAGTACGGCATTCACAAACACTTATCTCTCAGAACTGAGATGTGGAGAGAAGTTCCTTCATCTAGCTCAAAGGGAATGGGTTGCAAGAGAAATTTTTACTCTGGTTTCTCAGCCTGGTTCCTAGTGCCGGTTGGAATTTCTTGCAATTTTCACTGGAAAATCGAATTGGAGCTTGTACCTCCTCATACATATATGGAGTGTAGATTAGCACTGAAAAGAATCACTGTGTTCAAACAAGCTACGTGTAATAAGGCTTTAACACACATATATATCTTCAGAACAGAGCATGTGAATAGACGTTTGTTTCATCTAGCACAATGGGAAGGTCCTGCAGGAAAAGCTTTTGCTCTCGTTTCTCAGTCTGTTTCCTAGTGCCGAATTGAAGTACCTGCAGTTTTCACAGTAAAACATGGTTGGAACTAGTACCAACCCATATAAATATACAGATTGTAGTTCTGAAACTGAAAAGAATTTTTGTGTTCTCACAAGCTATGTTAAGGCTGGCTTTCACACACAATATCTCTCCAGAACCGATCATGTGGAGTGACGTTCGTTCAACTCGCACAAATGGAACAATTTGCAGGAGAAATGTTTACAGTCATTTCTCAGCCTGTTTCCAATTGCCTGACGGAAGTTCCTGCAATTTTCTCTGTAAAACCGAGTTTGAGCTAAAACCTTCCTATAAATATGCATGGAGTATAGTTGGCAAATAAAAAGAAACTTTGTGTTCCAAACAAGATAGGTAAATTATGGCTTTCACACACAATTATCTCTCAGAACTGAGCATGTGGAGAGACTTTTGTTCATCTAGCACAAAGGGAATATTTTACTGGAAAAACTTTTGCAGCAGTTTCTCAATCTGTTTCTAAGTGCCTCTTTGACGTTCCTGCAGTTCTCACTGTTAAAACGTTTTGGAGCTAGTTCCTCCCCTTATAAATGTATGGAGTGTAGTTGGAAACTGAAAAGGAACTTTGTGTTCCCAAAATGCTAGGTGAAGTACGGCTTTCACACACACATCCCTTAGAACTGAGCTTGAGAATAGAAGTTCATTCATTTAGCCCAAAATGAACGGGATGCAGGAAAAACTTTACTCTGCTTTCTCGGCCTGTTTCCTAGTGCCGGTTGTATGTTCTTGCAATTTTCACACTAACACCGAGTCTGAGCTGGTACCTCCCAATATATACGTATGTAGTGAAGTATGCATGTGAAAGAAACTTTGTGTTCCAAACGAGCTTGGTGAAGGACGGCTTTCACACAAAATATCTCCCAGAAATTAGCATGATTAGAGAGGTTAGTTCATCTAGCACAATTGGAACGAGCTGCATGGGAAATATTTACTCAGGATTCTCAGTCTGTTTCCTAGTGTCATTTTGAAGTTCCTGCAGTTTTCACTGTACAAACGTGTTCTAGCTTATACCTCCCCATTTATATGTATGGAGTGTATTTTCCAAATGTAAAGAATCTTTGTGTTCCTAACAAGTGATTTGAAGGACGGCTTTTACACACACTTTTGTCTCAGAACTGAGATGTGAAGAGACGTTTATTCATCTAGGACAAAGGGAACTGTTTGCAGGAGAAAATTTTACTCTGGTTTCACAGCCTGGTTCCTAGTGCCGGTTTGAAGTTCCTGCAGTTTTTGCGGTAAAACTGAGTTGGAGCCAGTGCCTCCACATATATGTATGAAGTGTAGATTGCAACTGAAAAGAAACTTTGTGTTCCGAAACAGCTAGGTGAAGTTCGGCTTTCACACACATGTTTCTCTCAGATCTGAGCAAGTGGAGAGACGATTGTTAAGCTAACACAAATGGAACGGGTTGCATATGAATCTTTAATTCTGGTTTCTCAGATTGTTTCCTCTTTTGGGTATGAAGTTCCTGCAGTTTCCACTGTAAAACCGATTTTGAGCTGTACCTCCCCATATAAATGTATGGTGTATAGATTTAAACTGAAATGTAACTTTGTGTTCCCAACATGCTAGTTGAAGTATGGCTTTCACACACATTTATTCCTCACAACTCAGTATGTGGAGAGATATTTGTTCATCTAGCACAATGAGAAAGGGCTGCAGAAAAAGTTTTTACTCCCGTTTCTCAGTCTGTTTCCAAGTGCCCGTTTGAAGTTCCTGTTGTTTTCACAATAAAACAGATTTGGAGGTATTATATCCCCATATATATATTTAGAGTGTAGTTTGCAACTGAAAAGTAACTTTGTGTTCCACACAAGTTAGGTGAAGGGTGGCTTTCACACACAATTTTCTCTCAGAACTGAGCATGTGGAGAGACGTTTGTTCATCAAGCCCAAAGGGAATATTTTTCCGGAAAAACTTTTCAGTAGATTCTCAGCCTGTTTCTAAGTGCCTGTTTGACATTTCTGCAGTTCTCACTGTTAAAATGAGTTGGAGCTATTTCCTCCCCATATAAATGTATGGAGTATAGTTGGATCTGAATATTAACTTTGTGTTCCCAACATGCTAGGATAAGGACGGCTTTCAATCAAAATATCACCCAGAATTTAGCATGTTTAGAGAGGTTAGTTCATCTAGCACATAAGGCACGGGCTGCATGAGAAACATTTACTCAGGATTCTCATTATGTTTCCTAGTGTCATTTTGAAGTTCCTGCAGTATTCACAGTAAAACATGGTTGGAACTAGTACCAATCCATATAAATATACGGAGTGTAGTTTGAAACGGAGAAGAATTTTTGTGGTCTCAACAAGCTAGGAGAAGAAAGGCTTTCAAACACACATATCTCTCAGAACCGATCATGTGGAGTGACGTTCGCTCAACTCGCACAAATGGAACGAGTTGCAAGAGAAATGTTTACAGTCAATTCTCAGCCTTTTTCCAATTGCCTGACGGAAGTTCCTGCAATTCTTACTGGAAAACCGAGTTGGAGCTAGTACCTTCCTATAAATATGCATGGATTATAGTTGGCAAATAAAAAGAAACTTTGTGTTCCAAACAAGATAGGTAAATTATGGCTTTCACACACAATTATCTCTCAGAACTGAGCATGTGGAGAGACTTTGGTTCATCTAGCACAAAGGAAATATTTTTCGGGAAAAACTTTGCAAAAGTTTCTAAGCCTGTTTCTAAGTGCCTGTTTGACGTTCCTGCAGTTCTCACTGTTAAAACGATTTGCAGCTAGTTCCTCCCCTTATAAATGTATAGAGTGTAGTTGGAATATTAAAAGGAACTTTGTGTTCCCAACATGCTAGGTAAAGTACGGCTTTCACACACAATTATCCCTCAGACCTGAGCATGTGTTGAGACGTTTGTTCATCTAACACAAAGGGAAAGATTTTCAGGAAAAACTTTTGCAGTCGATTCTCAGCCTGTTTCTAAGTGACAGTTTGACGTTCCTGCAGTTTTCACTGTTAAACCGAGGTGGAGCTAGTTCCTCCCCATATAAATATATGGAGTGTAGTTTGAAACTGAAAAGGAACTTGGTCTTCCCAACATGCTAGTTGAAGGACGGCATTCACACAAACATATCCCTCAAATCTGAGCATGTGGAGATACGTTCGTTCATTTAGCCCAAAATAAACGGGATGCGGGAGAAACTTTACTCTGCATTCTCGGCCTGTTTCCTAGTGCCGGTTGTATGTTCTTGCAATTTTCACTGTAACACCAAGTCTGAGCTGGTACCTCCCAATACATATGTATGTAGTGAAGTATGCATGTGAAAAGAAACTTTGGGTTCCCAACAAGCTTGGTGAAGGACGGCTTTCACTCAAAATATCTCCCAGAAATTAGCATGTTTAGACAGGTTAGTTCATCTAACACATAGGGAACGGGCTGCATGAGAAACATTTAATCAGGATTCTCAGTCTGTTTCCTAGTGTCATTTTGAAGTTCCTGCAGTTTTCACTGTACAACCGTGTTCTAGCTTATGCCTCCCCATTTATATGTATGGAGTGTATTTTCCAAATGAAAAGAATCTATGTGTTCCTAACAAGCGATTTGAAGGACGGCTTTTACACACACTTTTGTCTCAGAACTGAGATTTGAAGAGAGGTTTATTCATCTAGCACAAAGGGAACTGTTTGCAGAAGAAAATTTTACGCTGGTTTCTCAGCCTGTTTCCTAGTGCCGGTTTGAAGTTCCTGCAGTTTAGGCCGTAAAACCGAGTTGGAGCCAGTGCCTCCACATATGTGTATGAAGTGTAGATTGCAACTGAAAAGAAATTTTGTGTTCCCAAACAGCTAGTTGAAGTTCGGCTTTCACACACATGTTTCTCTCAGATCTGAGCAAGTGGAGAGACGATTGTTAAGCTAGCACAAATGGAACGGGTTGCATGTGAATCTTTAATTCTGGTTTCTCAGACTGTTTCCTCGTTTGGGTTTGAAGTTCCTGCAGTTTCCACTGTAAAACCGATTTTGAGCTGTACTTCCCCATATAAATGTATGGTGTATAGATTTAAATTGAAAAGGAACTTTGTGTTCCCAACATGCTAGTTGAAGTATGGCTTTCACACACATTTATCCCTCACAATTTAGCATGAGGAGAGACATTTGTTCATCTAGCACAATGAGAAATGTCTGCAGAAATAGTTTTTACTCCCTTTTCTCAGTCTGTTTCCAAGTGCCCGTTTGAAGTTCCTGTTGTTTTCACAATAAAACAGATTTGGAGGTATTACATCCCCATATATATATCTAGAGTGTAGTTTGCAACTGAAAAGTAACTTTGTGTTCCACACAAGCTAGGTGAATGATGGCTTTCACACACAATTTTCTCTCAGAACTAAGCATGTGGAGAGACGTTTGTTCATCTACCACAATGGGAATGGGCTGCAGGGGAAACTTTTACTCTAGATTCTCAGACTGTTTTCTAGTGTCTGTTTCAAGTTCTTTCAGTTTTCAATGCAAAACCGTTTTGGGGCGTTTACATCCCCATATATAAAAATGGTGTGTAGTTTGCAACTGAAAAGAAACTTTGGGTTCCTAAAAAGCTATTTGAAAGACTGCTTACACACACACTTATGTCTCAGAACTGAGATGTGGAGAGACGTTCCTTCATCTAGCTCAAAGGGAACGGGTTGCAAGAGGAAATTTTACTCTGTTTTCTCAGCCTGTTTCCTAGTGCCCGTTTGAATTTCCTGCAGTTTTCAATGGAAAACCGATTTGGAGCTAGTACCTCCCCATATATGTATGAAGTGTAGATGGCAACTGAACAGTATCTTTGTGTTCCAAACAAGTTATGTGTAAGATGGCTTTCACACACTTATATTTCTCAGAACTGAGCATGTGGAGAGACTTTTGTTCATCTAGCACAATGGGAAATGCCTGAAGGAGAAGCATTTACTCTCGTTTCTGTGTCTGTTTCCTAGTGCCGGTTTGAAATTCCTGCAGATTTCAGAGTAAATCCGAGTTGGAACTAACATCCCATATATTTTTATGGAGTGTAGTTTGCAACTGAAAAGAATCTTTGTGTTCCCAACAAGCTAGTTGTAGGACGGCTTTCACACACAATTAGCTCTCAGAACGGAGCATGTGGAGTGACGTTCGTTCAACGCGCACAAAGGGAACGAGTTGCAGGAGAAACTTTACAGTCGTTTCTCAGCCTGTTTCCTAGTGCAGGATGGAGGTTCCTGCAATATTCACTGTAAAACGGATTTGGAGCTAGTACCTTCCAATATATATTTATGGAGTGCAGTTTGCAACTGAAAGGAAACTTTGTGTTCCGAACAAGATAGGTAAAGTACGGCTTTCACACACAATTATCCCTCAGATCTGAGCATGTGTTGAGACGTTTGTTCATCTAACACAAAGGGAAAGTTTTTCAGGAAAACTTTTGCAGTCGATTCTCAGCCTGTTTCTAAGTGACTGTTTGACGTTCCTGCAGTTTTCACTGTTAAACCGAGGTGGAGCTAGTTCCTCCCCATATAAATATCTGGAGTGTAGTTTGAAACTGAAAAGGAACTTGGTCTTCCCAACATGCTAGTTGAAGGACGGCATTCACACAAACATTTCCCTCAGATCTGAGCATGTGGAGATACGTTCGTTCATCTAGCCCAAAATGAACGGGATGCGGGAGAAACTTTACTCTGCTTTCTCGGCCTGTTTCCTAGTGCCAGTTATATGTTCTTGCAATTTTCACTGTAACACCGAGTCTGAGCTGGTACCTCCCAATATATATGTATGTAGTGAAGTATGCATGTGAAAAGAAATTTGGGTTCCCAACAAGCTTGGTGAAGGACGGCTTTCACTCTAAATATCTCCCAGAAATTAGCATGTTTAGAGAGGTTAGTTCATCTAGCACATAGGGAACGGGCTGTATGAGAAATATTTACTCAGAATTCTCAGTCTGTTTCCTAGTGTCATTTTGAAGTTCCTGCAGTTTTCACTGTACAACCGTGTTCTAGCTTAAACCTCCCCATTTATATGTATGGAGTGTATTTTCCTAATGTAAAGAATCTTTGTGTTCCTAACAAGCGATTTGAAGGACGGCTTTTACACACACTTTTGTCTCAGAACTGAGATGTGAAGAGACGTTTATTCATCTAGGGCAAAGAGAATTGTTTTCAGGAGAAAATTTTACTCTGGTTTCTCAGCCTGGTTCCTAGTGCCGGTTTGAAGCTCCTGCAGTTTTTGCCGTAAAACCGAGTTGGAGCCAGTGCCTCCACATATATTTATGAAGTGTAGATTACAACTGAAAAAAAACTTTGTGTTCCCAAACAGCTAGGTGAAGTCCGGCTTTCACACTCATGTTTCTCTCAGATCTGAGCAAGTGGAGAGACGAATGTTAAGTTAGCACAAATGGAACGGGTTGCATGTGAATCTTTAATTCTGGTTTCTCAGACTGTTTCCTCGTTTGGGTTTGAAGTTCCTGCAGTTTCCACTGTAAAACCGATTTTGAGCTGTACCACCCCATATAAATGTATGGTGTAAAGATTTAAACTGAAAAGGAACTTTGTGCTCCCAACATGCTAGTTGAAGTATGGCTTTCACACACATTTATCCCTCACAACTGAGCATGTGGATAGACATTTGTTAATCTACCACAATGAGAAAGGTCTGCAGAAAAAGTTTTTACTCCCGTTTCTCAGTCTGTTTCCAAGTGCCCGTTTGAAGTTCCGGTTGTTTTCACAATAAAACAGATTTGGAGGTATTACATCCCCATATATATATCTAGAGTGTAGTTTGCAACTGAAAAGTAACTTTGTGTTCCACACAAGCTAGGTGAAGGATGGCTTTCACACACAATTTTCTCTCAGAACTAAGCATGTGGAGAGACGTTTGTTCATCTACCACAAAGGGAATGGGCTGCAGGAGAAACTATTACTCTAGATTCTCAGACTGTTTTCTAGTGTCTGTTTCAAGTTCTTTCAGTTTTCAATGCAAAACCGTTTTGGGGCGTTTACATCCCCATATATAAAAATGGTGTGTAGTTTGCAACTGAAAAGAAACTTTGGGTTCCTAAAAAGCTATTTGAAAGACTGCTTACACACACACTTATGTCTCAGAACTGAGATGTGGAGAGACGTTCCTTCATCTAGCTCAAAGGGAACGGGTTGCAAGAGGAAATTTTACTCTGTTTTCTCAGCCTGTTTCCTAGTGCCCGTTTGAATTTCCTGCAGTTTTCAATGGAAAACCGATTTGGAGCTAGTACCTCCCCATATATGTATGAAGTGTAGATGGCAACTGAACAGTATCTTTGTGTTCCAAACAAGTTATGTGTAAGATGGCTTTCACACACTTATATTTCTCAGAACTGAGCATGTGGAGAGACTTTTGTTCATCTAGCACAATGGGAAATGCCTGAAGGAGAAGCATTTACTCTCGTTTCTGTGTCTGTTTCCTAGTGCCGGTTTGAAATTCCTGCAGATTTCAGAGTAAATCCGAGTTGGAACTAACATCCCATATATTTTTATGGAGTGTAGTTTGCAACTGAAAAGAATCTTTGTGTTCCCAACAAGCTAGTTGTAGGACGGCTTTCACACACAATTAGCTCTCAGAACGGAGCATGTGGAGTGACGTTCGTTCAACGCGCACAAAGGGAACGAGTTGCAGGAGAAACTTTTACAGTCGTTTCTCAGCCTGTTTCCTAGTGCAGGATGGAGGTTCCTGCAATATTCACTGTAAAACGGATTTGGAGCTAGTACCTTCCAATATATATTTATGGAGTGCAGTTTGCAACTGAAAGGAAACTTTGTGTTCCGAACAAGATAGGTAAAGTACGGCTTTCACACACAATTATCCCTCAGATCTGAGCATGTGTTGAGACGTTTGTTCATCTAACACAAAGGGAAAGTTTTTCAGGAAAAACTTTTGCAGTCGATTCTCAGCCTGTTTCTAAGTGACTGTTTGACGTTCCTGCAGTTTTCACTGTTAAACCGAGGTGGAGCTAGTTCCTCCCCATATAAATATCTGGAGTGTAGTTTGAAACTGAAAAGGAACTTGGTCTTCCCAACATGCTAGTTGAAGGACGGCATTCACACAAACATTTCCCTCAGATCTGAGCATGTGGAGATACGTTCGTTCATCTAGCCCAAAATGAACGGGATGCGGGAGAAACTTTACTCTGCTTTCTCGGCCTGTTTCCTAGTGCCAGTTATATGTTCTTGCAATTTTCACTGTAACACCGAGTCTGAGCTGGTACCTCCCAATATATATGTATGTAGTGAAGTATGCATGTGAAAAGAAATTTTGGGTTCCCAACAAGCTTGGTGAAGGACGGCTTTCACTCTAAATATCTCCCAGAAATTAGCATGTTTAGAGAGGTTAGTTCATCTAGCACATAGGGAACGGGCTGTATGAGAAATATTTACTCAGAATTCTCAGTCTGTTTCCTAGTGTCATTTTGAAGTTCCTGCAGTTTTCACTGTACAACCGTGTTCTAGCTTAAACCTCCCCATTTATATGTATGGAGTGTATTTTCCTAATGTAAAGAATCTTTGTGTTCCTAACAAGCGATTTGAAGGACGGCTTTTACACACACTTTTGTCTCAGAACTGAGATGTGAAGAGACGTTTATTCATCTAGGGCAAAGAGAATTGTTTTCAGGAGAAAATTTTACTCTGGTTTCTCAGCCTGGTTCCTAGTGCCGGTTTGAAGCTCCTGCAGTTTTTGCCGTAAAACCGAGTTGGAGCCAGTGCCTCCACATATATTTATGAAGTGTAGATTACAACTGAAAAAAAACTTTGTGTTCCCAAACAGCTAGGTGAAGTCCGGCTTTCACACTCATGTTTCTCTCAGATCTGAGCAAGTGGAGAGACGAATGTTAAGTTAGCACAAATGGAACGGGTTGCATGTGAATCTTTAATTCTGGTTTCTCAGACTGTTTCCTCGTTTGGGTTTGAAGTTCCTGCAGTTTCCACTGTAAAACCGATTTTGAGCTGTACCACCCCATATAAATGTATGGTGTAAAGATTTAAACTGAAAAGGAACTTTGTGCTCCCAACATGCTAGTTGAAGTATGGCTTTCACACACATTTATCCCTCACAACTGAGCATGTGGATAGACATTTGTTAATCTACCACAATGAGAAAGGTCTGCAGAAAAAGTTTTTACTCCCGTTTCTCAGTCTGTTTCCAAGTGCCCGTTTGAAGTTCCGGTTGTTTTCACAATAAAACAGATTTGGAGGTATTACATCCCCATATATATATCTAGAGTGTAGTTTGCAACTGAAAAGTAACTTTGTGTTCCACACAAGCTAGGTGAAGGATGGCTTTCACACACAATTTTCTCTCAGAACTAAGCATGTGGAGAGACGTTTGTTCATCTACCACAAAGGGAATGGGCTGCAGGAGAAACTATTACTCTAGATTCTCAGACTGTTTCCTAGTGTCTGTTTCAAGTTCTTTCAGTTTTCACTGCAAAACCGTTTTGGGGCGTTTATATCCCCATATATAAAAATGGTGTGTAGTTTGCAACTGAAAAGAAACTTTGGGTTCCTAAAAAGCTATTTGAAAGACTGCTTACACACACACTTATGTCTCAGAACTGAGATGTGGAGAGACGTTCCTTCATCTAGCTCAAAGGGAACGGGTTGCAAGAGGAAATTTTACTCTGTTTCCCAGCCTGTTTCCTAGTGCCCGTTTGAATTTCCTGCAGTTTTCAATGGAAAACCTTGTTGGAGCTAGTACCTCCCCATATATGTATGAAGTGTAGATGGCAACTGAACAGTATCTTTGTGTTCCAAACAAGTTATGTGTAAGATGGCTTTCACACACTTATATTTCTCAGAACTGAGCATGTGGAGAGACTTTTGTTCATCTAGCACAATGGGAAATGCCTGAAGGTGAAGCATTTACTCTCGTTTCTGTGTCTGTTTCCTAGTGTCGGTTTGAAATTCCTGCAGTTTTCAGAGTAAATCCGAGTTGGAACTAACATCCCATATATTTTTATGGAGTGTAGTTTGCAACTGAAAAGAATCTTTGTGTTCCCAACAAGCTAGTTGTAGGACGGCTTTCACACACAATTAGCTCTCAGAACGGAGCATGTGGAGTGACGTTCGTTCAACGCGCACAAAGGGAACGAGTTGCAGGAGAAACTTTTACAGTCGTTTCTCAGCCTGTTTCCTAGTGCAGGATGGAGGTTCCTGCAATATTCACTGTAAAACGGATTTGGAGCTAGTACCTTCCAATATAAATTTATGGAGAGCAGTTTGCAACTGAAAGGAAATTTTGTGTTCTGAACAAGATAGGTAAAGTACGGCTTTCACACACAATTATCCCTCAGATCTGAGCATGTGTTGAGACGTTTGTTCATCTAACACAAAGGGAAAATTTTTCAGGAAAACTTTTTCAGTCGATTCTCAGCCTGTTTCTAAGTGACTGTTTGACGTTCCTGCAGTTTTCACTGTTAAACCGAGGTGGAGCTAGTTCCTCCCCATATAAATATCTGGAGTGTAGTTTGAAACTGAAAAGGAACTTGGTCTTCCCAACATGCTAGTTGAAGGACGGCTTTCACACAAACATTTCCCTCAGATCTGAGCTAGTGGAGATACGTTCGTTCATCTAGCCCAAAATGAACGGGATGCGGGAGAAACTTTATTCTGCTTTCTCGGCCTGTTTCCTAGTGCCGGTTTTATGTTCTTGCAATTTTCACTGTAACACCGAGTCTGAGCTGGTACCTCCCAACATATATGTATGTAGTGAAGTATGCATGTGAAAAGAAACTTTGGGTTCCCAACAAGCTTGGTGAAGGACGGCTTTCACTCAAAATACCTCCCAGAAATTAGCATGTTTAGACAGGATAGTTCATCTAGCAAATAGGGAACGGGCTGCATGAGAAACATTTACTCAGGATTCTCAGTCTGTTTCCTAGTGTCATTTTGAAGTTCCTGCAGTTTTCACTGTACAACCGTGTTCTAGCTTATACCTCCCCATTTATATGTATGGAGTGTATTTTGCAAATGAAAAGAATCTTTGTGTTCCTAACAAGCGATTTGAAGGACGGCTATTACACACACTTTTGTCTCAGAACTGAGATGTGAAGAGACGTTTATTCATCTAGTACAAAGGGAACTTTTTGCAGGAGAAAATTTTACTCTGGTTTCTCAGCCTGGTTCCTAGTGCCGGTTTATAGCTTCTGCAGTTTTCACCGTAAAACCGAGTTGGAGCTAGTGCCTCCACATATATGTATGGAGTGTAGATTGCAACTTAATAGAAACTTTGTGTTCTAAACATGGCACATGTAAGACGGCTTTCATACACATATATCTCTGAGAACTGAGCATGTGGAGAGACGTTTGTTCATCTAGCACAATGGGAAACGTATTCAGGTGAAGTTTTACTCTCATTTCTCAGTCTGTTTCCTTCTGCCGTTTTGAAGTTCCTGCAGATTTCACAGTAAAACTGAGTTGGGACTAACACCCCATATATATTTATGGAGTGTAGGTTGCAAATGAAAAGTATCCTTGTGTTCCCAAAAAGCTAGTTGAAGGACTGCTTTCACACACAATTATCTCTCAGGAAGAAGCATGTGGAGTGACGTTCGTTCAACTCTCACAAAGGGAAGGAGTTGCAGGAGAAACACTTACAGTCATTTCTCAGCCTGTTTCCTAGTGCCAGATGGAGGTTCCTGCAATACTCACTGTAAAACGGTGTTGGGGCTAGTACCTTCGAATATATATGTATGGATTGCTGTTTGCAATGAAAAGAAACTTTGTGTTCCTAACATGATAGTTGAAGTGTGGGTTTCACACACAA
Organism: Camelus ferus; assembly: GCF_009834535.1. Lineage (NCBI taxonomy): Eukaryota > Metazoa > Chordata > Mammalia > Artiodactyla > Camelidae > Camelus > Camelus ferus. The sequence goes on along the minus strand of NC_045731.1, from coordinate 11,015,920 downwards.
TAATCTCTCAGAAATGAGCATGTGTAGTGACGTTTGTTCATCTGGCACAATGGGAAGTGTCTGCAGAAGAAGCTGTTACTCCCGATTTTCAGTCTGTTTCCAAGTGCCGGTTTGAAGTTCCTGTAGTTTTCACAGTAAAACAGAGTTAGAGGTATTGCCTCCCATATATCTGTCTAGAGTGTAGTTTGCAACTGACAAGCAACTTTGTGTTTCCAAACAGCTAGGTGAAGGACGGCTTTCACACAGAGATGTCCTCTCAGAACTGAGCAAGTGGAGAGACGTTCGTTCATCTAGCACAAAAGCAACGGTTTGCATGGGAAACTTTAATTCTGTTTTCTCGGACTGTTTCCTTGTTCGGGTTGAAGTTCCTTCAGTTTCCACTGTAAAACCGAGCTGGAGCTAGTACTTCCCATATATATTTTTGGAGTGTAGTTAGATCCTGAAAAGGAAATTTGTGTTCCCAACTTGCTAGGTGAAATACGGCTTTCACACACGCTTATCCCTCAGAACTGAGCATGTGGAGAGACTTTTGTTCATCTAGCACAAATAAAAGGGTTGCAGGAGAAACTTTACTCTGCTTTCTCAGCCCAGTTTCCTAGTGCCAGTTTGGATGTTCTTGCAATTTTCACTGTAACACCGAGTTTGAGCTTGTACCTCACAATATAAATGTATGTAGTGAAGTTTGAAACTGAAGACAAACTTTGTGTTCCCAAAAAGCTAGGTGAAAGACGGCATTAACTCACAAATATCTCCCAGAAATGAGCATGTTTAGAGACGTTAGTTCCTCTAGCACAAAGGAATGGGCTGCAGGGGAAAACATTACTCTGGATTCTCAGTCTATTTCCTAGTTTCAGTTTGAAGTTCCTACATTTTTCACTGTACAAACGTGTTCTAGCTTCTACCAACCCATATGTATGTATGGAGTGTAGTTTACAACTGAAAAGAAACTTTGTGTTCCTAGCCAGCTATTTGAAGGACGGCATTCACAAACACTTATCTCTCAGAACTGAGATGTGGAGAGAAGTTCCTTCATCTAGCTCAAAGGGAATGGGTTGCAAGAGAAAATTTTACTCTGGTTTCTCAGCCTGGTTCCTGGTGCCGGTTGGAATTTCCTGCAATTTTCACTGGAAAATCGAGTTGGAGCTTGTACCTCCTCATATATATATGGAGTGTAGATAGCAACTGAAAAGAATCACTGTGTTCAAAACAAGCTACGTGTAATAAGGCTTTAACACACATATATATCTCAGAACAGAGCATGTGAATAGACGTTTGTTCATCTAGCACAATGGGAAAGGTCTGCAGGAAAAGCTTTTGCTCTCGTTTCTCAGTCTGTTTCCTAGTGCCGAATTGAAGTACCTGCAGTTTTCACAGTAAAACATGGTTGGAACTAGTACCAACCCATATAAATATACAGATTGTAGTTTGAAACTGAAAAGAATTTTTGTGTTCTCAACAAGCTATGTGAAGGCTGGCTTTCACACACACATATCTCTCAGAACCGATCATGTTGAGTGACGTTCGTTCAACTCGCACAAAGGGAACGAGTTGCAGGAGAAATGTTTACAGTCATTTCTCAGCCTGTTTCCAATTGCCTGACGGAAGTTCCTGCAATTTTCACTGTAAAACCGAGTTGGAGCTTGAACCTTCCTATAAATATGCATGGAGTATAGTTGGCAAATAAAAAGAAACTTTGTGTTCCAAACAAGATAGGTAAATTATGGCTTTCACACACAATTATCTCTCAGAACTGAGCATGTGGAGAGACTTTTGTTCATCTAGCACAAAGGGATCATTTTACTGGAAAAACTTTTGCAGCAGTTTCTCAGCCTGTTTCTAAGTGCCTGTTTGACGTTCCTGCAGTTCTCACTGTTAAAACGATTTGGAGCTAGTTCCTCCCCTTATAAATGTATGGAGTGTAGTTGGAAACTGAAAAGGAACTTTGTGTTCCCAACATGCTAGGTGAAGGACGGGTTTCACACACGCTTATCCCTTAGAACTGAGCTTGTGGATAGACGTTCATTCATCTAGCCCAAAATGAACGGGATGCGGGAGAAATTTTACTCTGCTTTCTCGGCCTGTTTCCTAGTGCCGGTTGTATGTTCTTGCAATTTTCACTGTAACACTGAGTTTGAGCTTGTACCTCCCAATATATATGTATGTAGTGAAGTATGCATGTGAAAAGAAACTTAGGGTTCCCAACAAGCATGGTGAAGGATGGCTTTCACTCAAAATATCTCCCAGAAATTAGCATGTTTAGAGAGGTTAGTTCATGTAGCACATAGGGAACGGGCTGCATGAGGAACATTTACTCAGGATTTTCAGTCTGTTTCCTAGTGTCATTTTGAAGTTCCTGCAGTTTTCACTGTACAACCGTGTTCTAGCTTATACCTCCCCATTTATATGTATGGAGTGTATATTCCAAATGTAAAGAATCTTTGTGTTCCTAACAAGCGATTTGAAGGACGGCTTTTACACACACTTTTGTCTCAGAACTGAGATGTGAAGAGACGTTTATTCATCTAGGGAACTGTTTGCAGGAGAAAATTTAACTCTGGTTTCTCAGCCTGGTTCCTAGTGCCGGTTTGAAGTTCCTGCAGTTTTCGCCGTAAAACCGAGTTGGAGCCAATTCCTCCAAATATATGTATGAAGTGTAGAATGCAACTGAAAAGAAACTTTGTGTTCCCAAACAGCTAGGTGAAGTTCGGCTTTCACACTCATGTTCTTCTCAGATCTGAGCAAGTGGAGAGACGATTGTTAAGCTAGCACAAATGGAACGGGTTGCATGTGAATCTTTAATTCTGGTTTCTCAGACTGTTTCCTCGTTTGGGTTTGAAGTTCCTGCAGTTTCCAATGTAAAACCGATTTTGAGCTGTACCTCCCCATATAAATGTATGGTGTATAGATTTAAACTGAAAAGGAACTTTGTGTTCCCAACATGCTAGTTGAAGTATGGCTTTCACACACATTTATCCCTCACAACTGAGCATGTGGAGAGACATTTGTTCATCTAGCACAATGAGAAAGGGCTGCAGAAAAAGTTTTTTCTCCCGTTTCCCAGACTGTTTCCAAGTGCCCGTTTGAAGTTCCAGTTGTTTTCACAATAAAACAGATTTGGAGGTATTACATCCCCATATATATATCTAGAGTGTAGTTTGCAACTGAAAAGTAACTTTGTGTTCCACACAAGCTAGGTGAAGGATGGCTTTCACACACAATTTTCTCTCAGATCTAAGCATGTGGAGAGTCGTTTGTTCATCTACCACAAAGGGAATGGGCTGCAGGAGAAACTTTTACTCTAGATTCTCAGACTGTTTCCTAGTGTCTGTTTCAAGTTCTTTCAGTTTTCACTGCAAAACCGTTTTGGGGCTTTTACATCCCCATATATAAAAATGGTGTGTAGTTTGCAACTGAAAAGAAACTTTGGGTTCCTAAAAAGCTATTTGAAAGACTGCTTACACACACACTTATGTCTCAGAACTGAGATGTGGAGAGACGTTCCTTCATCTAGCTCAAAGGGAACGGGTTGCAAGAGGAAATTTTACTCTGTTTTCTCAGCCTGTTTCCTAGTGCCCGTTTGAATTTCCTGCAGTTCTCAATGGAAAACCGAGTTGGAGCTAGTAACTCCCCATATATGTTGAAGTGTATGGCAACTGAACAGTATCTTTGTGTTCCAAACAAGTTATGTGTAAGATGGCTTTCCACACTTATATTTCTCAGAACTGAGCATGTGGAGAGACTTTTGTTCATCTAGCACAATGGGAAATGCCTGAAGGAGAAGCATTTACTCTCGTTTCTGTGTCTGTTTCCTAGTGCCGGTTTGAAATTCCTGCAGTTTTCAGAGTAAATCCGAGTTGGAACAAACATCCCATATATTTTTATGGAGTGTAGTTTGCAACTGAAAAGAATCTTTGTGTTCCCAACAAGCTAGTTGTAGGACGGCTTTCACACACAATTACCTCTCAGAACGGAGCATGTGGAGTGACGTTCGTTCAACACGCACAAAGGGAACGAGTTGCAGGAGAAATTTTCCAGTCGTTTCTCAGCCTGTTTCCTAGTGCAGGATGGAGGTTCCTGCAATATTCACTGTAAAACGGATTTGGAGCTTGTACCTTCCAATATATATTTATGGAGTGCAGTTTGCAACTGAAAGGAAACTTTGTGTTCCGAACAAGATAGGTAAAGTACGGCTTTCACACACAATTATCCCTCAGATCTGAGCATGTGTTGAGACGTTTGTTCATCTAACACAAAGGGAAAGTTTTCCAGGAGAAACTTTTGCAGTCGATTCTCAGCCTGTTTCTAAGTGACTGTTTGACGTTCCTGAAGTTTTCACTGTTAAACCGAGGTGGAGCTAGTTCCTCCCCATATAAATATATGGAGTGTAGTTTGAAACTGAAAAGGAACTTGGTCTTCCCAACATGCTAGTTGAAGGACGGCTTTCACACAAACATTTCCCTCAGATCTGAGCATGTGGAGATACGTTCGTTCATCTAGCCCAAAATGAACGGGATGCGGGAGAAACTTTACTCTGCTTTCTCGGCCTGTTTCCTAGTGCCGGTTGTATGTTCTTGCAATTTTCACTGTAACACCGAGTCTGAGCTGGTACCTCCCAATATATATGTATGTAGTGAAGTATGCATGTGAAAAGAAACTTTGGGTTCCCAACAAGCTTGGTGAAGGACGGCTTTCACTCAAAATATCTCCCAGAAATTAGCATGTTTAGACAGGTTAGTTCATCTAGCACATAGGGAACTGGCTGCATGGGAAAAATTTACTCAGTATTCTCAGTCTGTTTCCTAGTGTCATTTTGAAGTTCCTGCAGTTTTCACTGTACAACCGTGTTCTAGCTTATACCTCCCCATTTATATGTATGGAGTGTATTTTCCAAATGAAAAGAATCTTTGTGTTCCTAACAAGCGATTTGAAGGACGGCTTTTACACACACTTTTGTCTCAGAACTGAGATTTGAAGAGACGTTTATTCATCTAGCACAAAGGGAAATTTTTGCAGGAGAAAATTTTACTCTGGATTCTCAGCCTGGTTCCTAGTGCCGGTTTGAAGTTCCTGCAGTTTTTGCCGTAAAACCGAGTTGGAGCTAGTGCCTCCACATATATGTATGGAGTGTAGATTGCAACTGGATAGAAACTTTGTGTTCCAAACAAGGCACATGTAAGACGGCTTTCATACACATATATCTCTCAGAACTGAGCATGTGGAGAGACGTTTGTTCATCTTGCACAATGGGAAAAGTCTTCAGGAGAAGTTTTACTCTCGTTTCTCAGTCTGTTTCCTTGTGCCTGTTTGAAGTTCCTGCAGTTTTCACAGTAAAACTGAGTTGGGACTAACACCCCATATATATTTATGGACTCTAGGTTACAAATGAAAAGTATCCTTGTGTTCCCTACAAGCTAGTTGAAGGACTGCTTTCACACACAATTATCTCTCAGAACGAAGCATGTGGAGTGACGTTCGTTCAACTCTCACATAGGGAAGGAGTTGTAGGAGAAACACTTACAGTCATTTCTCAGCCTGTTTCCTAGTGCCAGATGGAGGTTCCTGCAAAACTCACTGTAAAACGGTGTTGGGGCTAGTACCTTCCAATATATATGTATGGATTGCTGTTTGCAATGAAAAGAAACTTTGTGTTCCTAACATGATAGTTGAAGGGTGGCTTTCACACACAATAATCTCTCAGAAATGAGCATGTGTAGTGACGTTTGTTCATCTAGCACAATGGGAAGTGTCAGCAGAAGAAGCTGTTACTCCCGTTTTTCAGTCTGTTTCCAAGTGCTGGTTTGAAGTTCCTGTAGTTTTCACAGTAAAACAGAGTTAGAGGTATTGCCACCCATATATCTGTCTAGAGTGTAGTTTGCAACTGACAAGCAACTTTGTGTTTCCAAACAGCTAGGTGAAGGACGGCTTTCACACAGAGATGTCTCTCAGAACTGAGCAAGTGGAGAGACGTTCGTTCATCTAGCACAAAAGCAACGGTTTGCATGGGAAACTTTAATTCTCTTTTCTCGGACTGTTTCCTTGTTCGGGTTGAAGTTCCTTCAGTTTCCACTGTAAAACCGAGCTGGAGCTAGTACTTCCCATATATATTTTTGGAGTGTAGTTAGATCCTGAAAAGGAAATTTGTGTTCCCAACTTGCTAGGTGAAATACGGCTTTCACACACGCTTATCCCTCAGAACTGTGCATGTGGAGACTTTTGTTCATCTAGCACAAAATAAAAGGGTTGCAGGAGAAACTTTACTCTGCTTTCTCAGCCCGTTTCCTAGTGCCATTTGGATGTTCTTGCAATTTTCACTGTAACACCGAGTTTGAGCTTGTACCTCACAATATAAATGTATGTAGTGAAGTTTGAAAGTGAAGACAAACTTTGTGTTCCCAAAAAGCTAGGTGAAAGACGGCATAAACTCACAAATATCTCCCAGAAATGAGCATGTTTAGAGACGTTAGTTCCTCTAGCACAAAGGAATGGGCTGCAGGGGAAAACATTACTCTGGATTCTCAGTCTATTTCCTAGTTTCAGTTTGAAGTTCCTACAGTTTTCACTGTACAAAAGTGTTCTAGCTTCTACCACCCCATATGTATGTATGGAGTGTAGTTTACAACTGAAAAGGAACTTTGTGTTCCTAGCCAGCTATTTGAAGGACGGCATTCACAAACACTTATCTCTCATAACTGAGATGTGGAGAGAAGTTCCTTCATCTAGCCCAAAGGGAATGGGTTGCAAGAGAAAATTTTACTCTGGTTTCTCAGCCTGGTTCCTGGTGCCGGTTGGAATTTCCTGCAATTTTCACTGGAAAATCGAGTTGGAGCTTGTACCTCCTCATATATATATGGAGTGTAGCTTGAAACTGAAATGAATCACTGTGTTCCAAACAAGCTACGTGTAAGAAGGCTTTCACACACATATATATCTCAGAACAGAGTATGTGGATAGACGTTTGTTCATCTAGCACAATGGGAAAGGTCTGCAGGAAAAGCTTTTGCTCTCGTTTCTCAGTCTGTTTCCTAGTGCCGGATTGAAGTACCAGCAGTTTTCACAGTAAAACATGGTTGGAACTAGTACAATCCCATATAAATATATGGATTGTAGTTTGAAACTGAAAAGAATTTTTGTGTTCTCAACAAGCTAGGTGAAGGATGGCTTTCACACACACATATCTCTCAGAAACTATCATGTGGATTGACGTTCGTTCAACTCGCACAAAGGGAACGAGTTGCAGGAGAAACGTTTACAGTCATTTCTCAGCCTGTTTCCAATTGCCTGACGGAAGTTCCTGCAATTTTCATCTGTAAAACCGAGTTGGAGCTGTAAACCTTCCTATAAATATGCATGGAGTACTAGTTGGCAAATAAAAAGAAACTTTGTGTTCCAAACAAGATAGGTAAATTATGGCTTTCACACACAATTATCTCTCAGAACTGAGCATGTGGAGAGACTTTTGTTCATCTAGCACAAAGGGAATATTTTACTGGAAAAACTTTTGCAGCAGTTTCTCAATCTGTTTCTAAGTGCCTCTTTGACGTTCCTGCAGTTCTCACTGTTAAAACGTTTTGGAGCTAGTTCCTCCCCTTATAAATGTATGGAGTGTAGTGGAAACTGAAAAGGAACTTTGTGTTCCCAAATGCTAGGTGAAGTACGGCTTTCACACACACTTATCCCTTAGGAACTGAGCTTGAGAATAGAAGTTCATTCATTTAGCCCAAAATGAACGGGATGCAGGAAAAACTTTACTCTGCTTTCTCGGCCTGTTTCCTAGTGCCGGTTGTATGTTCTTGCAATTTTCACACTAACACTGAGTCTGAGCTGGTACCTCCCAATATATATGTATGTAGTGAAGTATGCATGTGAAAGAAACTTTGTGTTCCAAACGAGCTTGGTGAAGGACGGCTTTCACACAAAATATCTCCCAGAAATTAGCATGATTAGAGAGGTTAGTTCATCTAGCACAATTGGAACGAGCTGCATGGGAACTATTTACTCAGGATTCTCAGTCTGTTTCCTAGTGTCATTTTGAAGTTCCTGCAGTTTTCACTGTACAAACGTGTTCTAGCTTATACCTCCCCATTTATATGTATGGAGTGTATTTCCAATGTAAAGAATCTTTGTGTTCCTAACAAGCGATTTGAAGGACGGCTTTTACACACACTTTTGTCTCAGAACTGAGATGTGAAGAGACGTTTATTCATCTAGGACAAAGGGAACTGTTTGCAGGAGAAAATTTACTCTGGTTTCTCAGCCTGGTTCCTAGTGCCGGTTTGAAGTTCCTGCAGTTTTCGCCGTAAAACGAGTTGGAGCCAGTGCCTCCACATATATGTATAAGTGTAGATTGCAACTGAAAAGAAACTTTGTGTTCCCAAACAGCTAGGTGAAGTTCGGCTTTCACACAGTCATGTTTCTCTCAGATCTTAGCAAGTGGAGAAACGATTGTTAAGCTAGCACAAATGGAAAGGGTTGCATGTGAATCTTTAATTCTGGTTTCTCAGACTGTTTCCTCGTTTGGGTTTGAAGTTCCTGCAGTTTCCACTGTAAAACCGATTTTGAGCTGTACCTCCCCATATAAATGTATGGTGTAAAGATTTAAACTGAAAAGGAACTTTGTGTTCCGAACATGCTAGTTGAAGTATGGCTTTCACACACATTTATCCCTCACAACTGAGCATGTGGAGAGACATTTGTTCATTTAGCACAATGAGAAAGGGCTGCAGAAATAGTTTTTACTCCCGTTTCACTGTCTGTTTCCAAGTGCCCGTTTGAAGTTCCTGTTGTTTTCACAATAAAACAGATTTGGAGTTATTACATCCCCATATATATATCTAGAGTGTAGTTTGCAACTGAAAATTAACTTTGGGTTCCACACAAGCTAGGTGAAGAATGGCTTTCACACACAATTTTCTCTCAGAACTAAGCATGTGGAGAGAAGTTCCTTCATCTAGCTCAAAGGGAATGGGTTGCAAGAGAAAATTTTACTCTGGTTTCTCAGCCTGGTTCCTAGTGCCGGTTGGAATTTCCTGCAATTTTCACTGGAAAATCGAGTTGGAGCTTGTACCTCCTCATATATATATGGAGTGTAGCTTGCAACTGAAACGAATCACTGTGTTCCAAACAAGCTACGTGTAAGAAGGCTTTCACACACATATATATCTCAGAACAGAGCATGTGGATAGACGTTTGTTCATCTACCACAAAGGGAATGGGCTGCAGGAGAAACTATTACTTTAGATTCTCAGACTGTTTCCTAGTGTCTGTTTCAAGTTCTTTCAGTTTTCACTGCAAAACCGTTTTGGGGCGTTTACATCCCCATATATAAAAATGGTGTGTAGTTTGCAACTGAAAAGAAACTTTGGGTTCCTAAAAAGCTATTTGAAAGACTGCTTACACACACACTTATGTCTCAGAACTGAGATGTGGAGAGACGTTCCTTCATCTAGCTCAAAGGGAACGGGTTGCAAGAGGAAATTTTACTCTGTTTTCTCAGCCTGTTTCCTAGTGCCCGTTTGAATTTCCTGCAGTTTTCAATGGAAAACCGAGTTGGAGCTAGTACCTCCCCATATATGTATGAAGTGTAGATGGCAAGTGAACAGTATCTTTGTGTTCCAAACAAGTTATGTGTAAGATGGCTTTCACACACTTATATTTCTCAGAACTGAGCATGTGGAGAGACTTTTGTTCATCTAGCCCAATGGGAAATGCCTGAAGGAGAAGCATTTACTCTCGTTTCTGTGTCTGTTTCCTAGTGCCGGTTTGAAATTCCTGCAGTTTTCAGAGTAAATCCGAGTTGGAACTAACATCCCATATATTTTTATGGAGTGTAGTTTGCAACTGAAAAGAATCTTTGTGTTCCCAACAAGCTAGTTGTAGGACGGTTTTCACACACATTTAGCTCTCAGAACGGAGCATGTGGAGTGACGTTCGTTCAACACGCACAAAGGGAACGAGTTGCAGGAGAAACTTTTACAGTCGTTTCTCAGCCTGTTTCCTAGTGCAGGATGGAGGTTCCTGCAATATTCACTGTAAAACGGATTTGGAGCTAGTACCTTCCAATATATATTTATGGAGTGCAGTTTGCAACTGAAAGGAAACTTTGTGTTCCGAACAAGATAGGTAAAGTACGGCTTTCACACACAATTATCCCTCAGATCTGAGCATGTGTTGAGACGTTTGTTCATCTAACACAAAGGGAAAGTTTTTCAGGAAAAACTTTTGCAGTCGATTCTCAGCCTGTTTCTAAGTGACTGTTTGACGTTCCTGCAGTTTTCACTGTTAAACCGAGGTGGAGCTAGTTCCTCCCCATATAAATATATGGAGTGTAGTTTGAAACTGAAAAGGAACTTTGTGTTCCCAACATGCTAGGTGAAAGACGGCTTTCACACACACTTATCCCTTAGAACTGAGCTTGTGGTTAGAAGTTCATTCATCTAGCCCAAAATGAACGGGATGCGGGAAAAACTTTACTCTGCTTTCTCGGCCTGTTTCCTAGTGCCAGTTGTATGTTCTTGCAATTTTCACTGTAACGCCGTGTCTGAGCTGGTACCTCCCAATATATATGTATGTAGTGAAGTATGCATGTGAAAAGAAACTTTGGGTTCCCAACGAGCTTGGTGAAGGATGGCTTTCACTCAAAATATCTCCCAGAAATTACCATGATTAGAGAGTTTATTTCATCTGCCATATAGGGAACGGGCTGCATGAGAAACATTTACTCAGTATTCTCTGTCTGTTTCCTAGTGTCATGTTGAATTTCCTGCAGTTTTCAATGTACAACAGTGTTCTAGCTTATACCTCCCCATTTATATGTATGGAGTGTATTTTCCAAATGTAAAGAATCTTTGTGTTCCTAACAAGTGATTTGAAGGACGGCTTTTACACACACTTTTGTCTCAGAACTGAGATGTGAAGAGACGTGTATTCATCTAGCACAAAGGGAAGTTTTTGCAGGAGAAAATTTTACTCTGGTTTCTCAGCCTGGTTCCTAGCGCCGGTTTGAAGTTCCTGCAGTTTTTGCCGTAAAACCGAGTTGGAGCCAGTGCCTCCACATATGTGTATGAAGTGTAGATTGCAACTGAAAATAAACTTTGTGTTCCCAAACAGCTAGGTGAAGTTCGGCTTTCACACACATGTTTCTTTCAGATCTGTGCAAGTGGAGAGACGATTGTTAAACTACCACAAATGGAACGGGTTGCATGTGAATCTTTAATTCTGGTTTCTCAGACTGTTTCCTCGTTTGGTTTGAAGTTCCTGCAGTTTCAACTGTAAAACCGATTTTGAGCTGTACCTCCCCATATAAATGTATGGTGTATAGATTTAAACTGAAAAGGAACTTTGTGTTCCCAACATGGTAGTTGAAGTATGGCTTTCACACACATTTATCCCTCACAACTGAGCATGTGGAGAGACATTTGTTCATCTAGCACAATGAGAAAGGGCTGCAGAAAAAGTTTTTACTCCCGTTTCTCAGTCTGTTTCCAAGTACCCGTTTGTAGTTCATGTTGTTTTCACAATAAAACAGATTTGGAGGTATTACATCCCCATATATATATCTAGAGTGTAGTTTGCAACTGAAAAGTAACTTTCTGTTCCACACAAGCTAGGTGAAGGATGGCTTTCACACACAATTTCCTCTCAGAACTAAACATGTGGAGAGACGTTTGTTCATCTACAACAAAGGGAATGGGCTGCAGGGGAAACTTTTACTCTAGATTCTCAGACTGTTTCCTAGTATCTGTTTCAAGTTCTTTCAGTTTTCACTGCAAAACCGTTTTGGGGCGTTTACATCCCCATATATAAAAATGGTGTGTATTTTGCAACTGAAAAGAAACTTTGGGTTCCTAAAAAGCTATTTGAAAGACTGCTTACACACACACTTATGTCTCAGAACTGAGATGTGGAGAGACGTTCCTTCATCTAGCTCAAAGGGAACGGGTTGCAAGAGGAAATTTTACTCTGTTTTCTCAGCCTGTTTCCTAGTGCCCGTTTGAATTTCCTGCAGTTTTCAATGGAAAACCGACTTGGAGCTAGTACCTCCCCATATATGTATGAAGTGTAGATGGCAACTGAACAGTATCTTTGTGTTCCAAACAAGTTATGTGTAAGATGGCTTTCACACACTTATATTTCTCAGAACTGAGCATGTGGAGAGACTTTTGTTCATCTTGCACAATGGGAAATGCCTGAAGGAGAAGCATTTACTCTCGTTTCTGTGTCTGTTTCCTAGTGCCGGTTTGAAATTCCTGCAGTTTTCAGAGTAAATCCGAGTTGGAACTAACATCCCATATATTTTTATGGAGTGTAGTTTGCAACTGAAAAGAATCTTTGTGTTCCCAACAAGCTAGTTGTAGGACGGCTTTCACACACAATTAGCTCTCAGAACGGAGCATGTGGAGTGACGTTCGTTCAACGCGCACAAAGGGAACGAGTTGCAGGAGAAACTTTTACAGTCGTTTCTCAGCCTGTTTCCTAGTGCAGGATGGAGGTTCCTGCAGTATTCACTGTAAAACGGATTTGGAGCTAGTACCTTCCAATATATTTATGGAGTGCAGTTTGCAACTGAAAGGAAACTTTGTGTTCCGAACAAGATAGGTAAAGTACGGCTTTCACACACAATTATCCCTCAGACCTGAGCATGTGTTGAGACGTTTGTTCATCTAACACAAAGGGAAAGTTTTTCAGGAAAAACTTTTGCAGTCGATTCTCAGCCTGTTTCTAAGTGACTGTTTGACGTTCCTGCAGTTTTCACTGTTAAACCGAGGTGGAGCTAGTTCCTCCCCATATAAATATATGGAGTGTAGTTTGAAACTGAAAAGGAACTTGGTCTTCCCAACATGCTAGTTGAAGGACGGCTTTCACACAAACATTTCCCTCAGATCTGAGCATGTGGAGATACGTTCGTTCATCTAGCCCAAAATGAACGGGATGCGGGAGAAACTTTACTCTGCTTTCTCGGCCTGTTTCCTAGTGCCGGTTGTATGTTCTTGCAATTTTCACTGTAACACCGTTTCTGAGCTGGTACCTCCCAATATATATGTATGTAGTGAAGTATGCATGTGAAAAAAACTTTGTTTTCCCAACGAGCTTGATGAAGGACGGCTTTCACTCAAAATATCTCCCAGAAATTAGCATGTTTAGAGAGGTTAGTTCATCTAGCACATAGGGAACGGGCAGCATGGGAAACATTTACTCAGGATTCTCAGTCTGTTTCCTAGTGTCATTTTGAAGTTCCTGCAGTTTTCACTGTACAACCGTGTTCTAGCTTATACCTCCCCATTTATATGTATGGAGTGTATTTTGCAAATGTAAAGAATCTTTGTGTTCCTAACAAGCGATTTGAAGGACGGCTTTTACACACACTTTTGTCTCAGAACTGAGATGTGAAGAGACGTTTATTCATCTAGCACAAAGGGAAATGTTTGCAGGAGAAAATTTTACTCTGGTTTCTCAGCCTGGTTCCTAGTGCCGGTTTGAAGTTCCTGCAGTTTTCGCCGTAAAACCGAGTTGGAGCCACTGCCTCCACATATATGTATGAAGTGTAGATTGCAACTGAAAAGAAACTTTGTGTTCCCAAACCGCTAGGTGAAGTTCGGCTTTCACACTCATGTTTCACTCAGATCTGAGCAAGTGGAGAGACGATTGTTAAGGTAGCACAAATGGAACGGGTTGCATGTGAATCTTTAATTCTGGTTTCTCAGACTGTTTCCTCGTTTGGGTTTGAAGTTCCTGCAGTTTCCACTGTAAAACCGATTTTGAGCTGTACCTCCCCATATAAATGTATGGTGTATAGATTTAAACTGAAAAGGAACTTTGTGTTCCCAACATGCTAGTTGAAGTATGGCTTTCACACACATTTATCCCTCACAACTGAGCATGTGGAGAGAAATTTGTTCATCTAGCACAATGAGAAAGGGCTGCAGAAAAAGTTTTTACTCCCGTTTCTCAGTCTGTTTCCAAGTGCCCGTTTGAAGTTCCTGTTGTTTTCACAGTAAAACAGATTTGGAGGTATTACATCCCCATATATATATCTAGAGTGTAGTTTGCAACTGAAAAGTAACTTTGTTTTCCACACAAGCTAGGTGAAGGATGGCTTTCACACACAATTTTCTCTTAGAACTAAGCATGTGGAGAGACGTTTGTTCATCTACCACAAAGGGAATGGGCTGCAGGGAAACTTTTACTCTAGATTCTCAGACTGTTTCCTAGTGTCTGTTTCAAGTTCTTTCAGTTTTCACTGCAAAACCGTTTTGGGGCATTTACATCCCCATATATAAAATGGTGTGTATTTTGCAACTGAAAAGAAACTTTGGGTTCCAACAAAGCTATTTGAAAGACTGCTTACACACACACTTATGTCTCAGAACTGAGATGTGGAGAGACGTTCCTTCATCTAGCTCAAAGGGAACGGGTTGCAAGAGGAAATTTTACTCTGTTTTCTCAGCCTGTTTCCTAGTGCCCGTTTGAATTTCCTGCAGTTTTCAATGGAAAACCGAGTTGGAGCTAGTACCTCCCCATATATGTATGAATTGTAGATGGCAACTGAACAGTATCTTTGTGTTCCAAACAAGTTATGTGTAAGATGGCTTTCGCACACTTATATTTCTCAGAACTGAGCATGTGGAGAGACTTTTGTTCATCTAGCCCAATGGGAAATGCCTGAAGGAGAAGCATTTACTCTCGTTTCTGTGTCTGTTTCCTAGTGTCGGTTTGAAATTCCTGCAGTTTTCAGAGTAAATCCGAGTTGGAACTAACATCCCATATATTTTTATGGAGTGTAGTTTGCAACTGAAAAGAATCTTTGTGTTCCCAACAAGCTAGTTGTAGGACGGCTTTCACACACAATTACCTCTCAGAACGGAGCATGTGGAGTGACGTTCGTTCAACGCGCACAAAGGGAACGAGTTGCAGGAGAAACTTTTACAGTCGTTTCTCAGCCTGTTTCCTAGTGCAGGATGGAGGTTCCTGCAATATTCACTGTAAAACGGATTTGGAGCTAGTACCTTCCAATATATATTTATGGAGTGCAGTTTGCAACTGAAAGGAAACTTTGTGATCCGAACAAGATAGGTAAAGTACGGCTTTCACACACAATTATCCCTCAGATCTGAGCATGTGTTGAGACGTTTGTTCATCTAACACAAAGGGAAAGTTTTTCAGGAAAAACTTTTGCAGTCGATTCTCAGCCTGTTTCTAAGTGACAGTTTGACGTTCCTGCAGTTTTCACTGTTAAACCGAGGTGGAGCTAGTTCCTCCCCATATAAATATATGGAGTGTAGTTTGAAACTGAAAAGGAACTTGGTCTTCCCAACATGCTAGTTGAAGGACGGCATTCACATAAACATTTCCCTCAGATCTGAGCATGTGGAGATACGTTCGTTCATCTAGCCCAAAATGAACGGGATGCGGGAAAAACTTTACTCTGCTTTCTCGGCCTGTTTCCTAGTGCCGGTTGTATGTTCTTGCAATTTTCACTGTAACACCTAGTCTGAGCTGGTACCTCCCAATATATATGTATGTAGTGAAGTATGCATTTGAAAGAAACTTTGGGTTCCCAACAAGCTTGGTGAAGGGTGGCTTTCACGCAAAATATCTCCCAGAAATTAGCATGTTTAGAGCGGTTAGTTCATCTAGCACTTAGGGAACGGGCTGCATGAGAAACAATTACACAGGATTCTCAGTCTGTTTCCTAGTGTCATTTTGAACTTCCTGCAGTTTTCACTGTACAACCGTGTTCTAGCTTATACCTCCCCATTTATATGTATGGAGTGTATTTTCCAAGTGTAAAGAATCTTTGTGTTCCTAACAAGCGATTTGAAGGACGGATTTTACACACACTTTTGTCTCAGAACTGAGATGTTAAGAGACGTTTATTCATCTAGCACAAAAGGAACTGTTTGCTGGAGAAAATTTTACTCTGGTTTCTCAGCCTGGTTCCTAGTGCCGGTTTGAAGTTCCTGCAGTTTTCGCCGTAAAACCGAGTTGGAGACAGTGCCTCCACATATATGTATGGAGTGTAGTTTACAACTGAAAAGGAACTTTGTGTTCCTAGCCAGTTATTTGAAGGACGGCATTCACAAACACTTATCTCTCAGAACTGAGATGTGGAGAGAAGTTCCTTCATCTAGCTCAAAGGGAATGGGTTGCAAGAGAAAATTTTACTCTGGTTTCTCAGCCTGGTTCCTAGTGCCGGTTGGAATTTCCTGCAATTTTCACTGGAAAATCGAGTTGGAGCTTGTACCTCCTCATATATATATGGATTGTAGTTTGCAACTGAAACGAATCACTGTTTTCCTAACAAGCTACGTGTAAGAAGACTTTCACACACATATATATCTCAGAACAGAGCATGTGGATAGACGTTTGTTCATCTAGCACAATGGGAAAGGTCTGCAGGAAAAGCTTTTGCTCTCGTTTCTCAGTCTGTTTCCTATTTCCGGATTGAAGTACCTGCAGTTTTCACAGTAAAACCTGGTTGGAACTACGAAAAACCCATATAAATATACGGATTGTAGTTTGAAACTGAAAAGAATTTTTGTGTTCTCAACAAGCTAGGTGAAGGATGGCTTTCACACACACATATCTCTCAGAACCAATCATGTGGAGTGACGTTCGTTCAACTCGCACAAAGGGAACGAGTTCCAGGAGAAATGTTTACAGTCATTTCTCAGCCTGTTTCCAATTGCCTGACGGAAGTTCCTGCAATTTTCACTGTAAAACCGAGTTGGAGCTAGTACCTTCCTATAAATATGCATGGAGTATAGTTGGCAAAGAAAAAGAAACTTAGTGTTCCAAACAAGATAGGTAAATTATGGCTTTCACACACAATTATCTCTCAGAACTGAGCATGTGGAGAGACTTTTGTTCATCTAGCACAAAGGGAATATTTTCCTGGAAAACTTTTGCAGCAGTTTCTCAGCCTGTTTCTAAGTGCCTGTTTGACGTTCCTGCAGTTCTCACAGTTAAAACGATTTGGAGCTAGTTCCTCCCCTTATAAATGTATGGAGTGTAGTTGGAAACTGAAAAGGAACATTGTGTTCCCAACATGCTAGGTGAAAGACGGCTTTCACACACACTTATCCCTTAGAACTGAGCTTGTGGTTAGAAGTTCATTCATCTAGCCCAAAATGAACGGGATGCGGGAAAAACTTTACTCTGCTTTCTCGGCCTGTTTCCTAGTGCCAGTTGTATGTTCTTGCAATTTTCACTGTAACGCCGTGTCTGAGCTGGTACCTCCCAATATATATGTATGTAGTGAAGTATGCATGTGAAAAGAAACTTTGGGTTCCCAACGAGCTTGGTGAAGGATGGCTTTCACTAAAAATATCTCCCAGAAATTACCATGATTAGAGAGTTTATTTCATCTACCATATAGGGAACGGGCTGCATGAGAAATATTTACTCAGGATTCTCTGTCTGTTTCCTAGTATCATGTTGAATTTCCTGCAATTTTCACTGTACAACAGTGTTCTAGCTTATACCTCCCCATTTATATGTATGGAGTGTATTTTCCAAATGTAAAGAATCTTTGCGTTCCTAACAAGCGATTTGAAGGACGGCTTTTACACACACTTTTGTCTCAGAACTGAGATGTTAAGAGACGTGTATTCATCTAGCACAAAGGGAAGTTTTGCAGGAGAAAATTTTACTCTGGTTTCTCAGCCTGGTTCCTAGTGCCGGTTTGAAGTTCCTGCAGTTTTTGCCGTAAAACCGAGTTGGAGCCAGTGCCTCCACATATGTGTATGAAGTGTAGATTGCAACTGAAAATAAACTTTGTGTTCCCAAACAGCTAGGTGAAGTTCGGCTTTCAAACACATGTTTCTTTCAGATCTGTGCAAGTGGAGAGACGATTGTTAAACTACCACAAATGGAAAGAGTTGCATGTGAATCTTTAATTCTGGTTTCTCAGACTGTTTCCTCGTTTGGGTTTGAAGTTCCTGCAGTTTCCACTGTAAAACCGATTTTGAGCTGTACCTCCCCATATAAATGTATGGTGTATAGATTTAAACTGAAAAGGAACTTTGTTTTCCCAACATGGTAGTTGAAGTATGGCTTTCACACACATTTATCCCTCACAACTGAGCATGTGGAGAGACATTTGTTCATCTAGCACAATGAGAAAGGGCTGCAGAAAAAGTTTTTACTCCCGTTTCTCAGTCTGTTTCCAAGTACCCGTTTGAAGTTCCTGTTGTTTTCACAATAAAACAGATTTGGAGGTATTACATCCCCATATATATATCTAGAGTGTAGTTTGCAACTGAAAAGTAACTTTCTGTTCCACACAAGCTAGGTGAAGGATGGCTTTCACACACAATTTCCTCTCAGAACTAAGCATGTGGAGAGACGTTTGTTCATCTACAACAAAGGGAATGGGCTGCAGGGGAAACTTTTACTCTAGATTCTCAGACTGTTTCCTAGTGTCTGTTTCAAGTTCTTTCAGTTTTCACTGCAAAACCGTTTTGGGGCGTTTACATCCCCATATATAAAAATGGTGTTTATTTTGCAACTGAAAAGAAACTTTGGGTTCCTAAAAAGCTATTTGAAAGACTGCTTACACACACACTTATGTCTCAGAACTGAGATGTGGAGAGACGTTCCTTCATCTAGCTCAAAGGGAACGGGTTGCAAGAGGAAATTTTACTCTGTTTTCTCAGCCTGTTTCCTAGTGCCCGTTTGAATTTCCTGCAGTTCTCAATGGAAAACCGAGTTGGAGCTAGTACCTCCCCATATATGTATGAAGTGTAGATGGCAACTGAACAGTATCTTTGTGTTCCAAACAAGTTATGTGTAAGATGGCTTTCACACACTTATATTTCTCAGAACTGAGCATGTGGAGAGACTTTTGTTCATCTAGCCCAATGGGAAATGCCTGAAGGGGAAGCATTTACTCTCGTTTCTGTGTCTGTTTCCTAGTGCCGGTTTGAAATTCCTGCAGTTTTCAGAGTAAATCCGAGTTGGAACTAACATCCCATATATTTTTATGGAGTGTAGTTTGCAACTGAAAAGAATCTTTGTGTTCCCAACAAGCTAGTTGTAGGACGGCTTTCACACACAATTACCTCTCAGAACGGAGCATGTGGAGTGACGTTCGTTCAACGCGCACAAAGGGAACGAGTTGCAGGAGAAACTTTTACAGTCGTTTCTCAGCCTGTTTCCTAGTGCAGGATGGAGGTTCCTGCAATATTCACTGTAAAACGGATTTGGAGCTAGTACCTTCCAATATATATTTATGGAGTGCAGTTTGCAACTGAAAGGAAACTTTGTGTTCCGAACAAGATAGGTAAAGTACGGCTTTCACACACAATTATCCCTCAGATCTGAGCATGTGTTGAGACGTTTGTTCATCTAACACAAAGGGAAAGTTTTTCAGGAAAAACTTTTGCAGTCGATTCTCAGCCTGTTTCTAAGTGACTGTTTGATGTTCCTGCAGTTTTCACTGTTAAACCGAGGTGGAGCTAGTTCCTCCCCATATAAATATATGGAGTTTAGTTTGAAACTGAAAAGGAACTTGGTCTTCCCAACATGCTAGTTGAAGGACGGCTTTCACACAAACATTTCCCTCAGATCTGAGCATGTGGAGATACGTTCGTTCATCTAGCCCAAAATGAACGGGATGCGGGAGAATCTTTACTCTGCTTTCTCGGCCTGTTTCCTAGTGCCGGTTGTATGTTCTTGCAATTTTCACTGTAACAACGAGTCTGAGCTGGTACTTCCCAACATATATGTATGTAGTGAAGTATGCATGTGAAAAGAAACTTTGGGTTCCCAACAAGCTTGGTGAAGGATGGCTTTCACTCAAAATATCTCCCAGAAATTAGCATGCTTAGAGAGGTTACTTCATCTAGCACATAGGGAACTGGCTGCATGAGAAACATTTACTCAGGATTCTCAGTCTGTTTCCTAGTGTCATTTTGAAGTTCCTGCAGTTTTCACTGTACAACCGTGTTCTAGCTTATACCTCCCCATTTATATGTATGGAGTGTATTTTCCAAATGTAAAGAATCTTTGCGTTCGTAACAAGCGATTTGAAGGACGGCTTTTACACACACTTTTGTCTCAGAACTGAGATGTGAAGAGACGTTTATTCATCTAGCACAAAGGGAATTTTTGCAGGAGAAAATTTTACTCTGGTTTCTCAGCCTGGTTCCTGGTGCCGGTTGGAATTTCCTGCAATTTTCACTGGAAAATCGAGTTGGAGCTTGTACCTCCTCATATATATATGGAGTGTAGTTTGCTACTGAAACGAATCACTGTGTTCCAAACAAGCTACGTGTAAGAAGGCTTTCACACACATATATATCTCAGAACAGAGCATGTGGATAGACGTTTGTTCATCTAGCACAATGGGAAAGGTCTGCAGGAAAAGCTTTTGCTCTCGTTTCTCAGTCTGTTTCCTAGTGCCGGATTGAAGTACCTGCAGTTTTCACAGTAAAACATGGTTGGAACTAGTAACAACCCATATAAATATACGGATTGTAGTTTGAAACTGAAAAGAATTTTTGTGTTCTCAACAAGCTAGGTGAAGGCTGGCTTTCACACACACATATCTCTCAGAACCGATCATGTTGAGTGACGTTCGTTCAACTCGCACAAAGGGAACGAGTTGCAGGAGAAATGTTTACAGTCATTTCTCAGCCTGTTTCCAATTGCCTGACGGAAGTTCCTGCAATTTTCTCTGTAAAACCGAGTTGGAGCTAGTACCTTCCTATAAATATGCATGGAGTATAGTTGGCAAAGAAAAAGAAACTTTGTGTTCCAAACAAGATAGGTAAATTATGGCTTTCACACACAATTATTTCTCAGAACTGAGCATGTGGAGAGACTTTTGTTCATCTAGCACAAAGGGAATATTTTCCCGGAAAAACTTTTGCAGCAGTTTCTCAGCCTGTTTCTAAGTGCCTGTTTGACGTTCCTGCAGTTCTCACTGTTGAAATGAGTTGGAGCTAGTTCCTCCCCTTATAAATGTATGGAGTGTAGTTGGAAACTGGAAAGGAAATTTGTGTTCCCTACATGCTAGGTGAAGGACGGCTTTCACACACACTTATCCCTTAGAACTGAGCTTGTGGATAGAAGTTCATTCATCCAACCCAAAATGAACGGGATGCGGGAAAAACTTTACTCTGCTTCTCGCCCTGTTTCCTAGTGCCGGTTGTATGTTCCTGCAATTTTCACTGTAACACCGATTCTGAGCTGGTACCTCCCAATATATATGTATGTAGTGAAGTATGCATGTGAAAAGAAAATTTGTGTTCCCAACGAGCTTGATGAATGACGGCTTTCACTCAAAATATCTCCCAGAAATTAGCATGTTTAGACAGGTTAGTTCATCTAGCACATAGGGAACGGGCTGCATGAGAAACATTTACTCAGGATTCTCAGTATGTTTCCTAGTGTCATTTTGAAGTTCCTGCAGTTTTCACTGTACAACCGTGTTCTAGCTTATACCTCCCCATTTATATGTATGGAGTGTATTTTGCAAATGAAAAGAATCTTTGTGTTCCTAACAAGCGATTTGAAGGACGGCTTTTACACACACTTTTGTCTCAGAACTGAGATGTGAAGAGACGTTTATTCATCTAGCACAAAGGGAAATGTTTGCAGGAGAAAATTTTACTCTGGTTTCTCAGCCTGGTTCGTAGTGCCGGTTTGAAGTTCCTGCAGTTTTCGCCATAAAACCGAGTTGGAGCCACTGCCTCCACATATATTTATGAAGTGTAGATTGCAACTGAAAAGAAACTTTGTGTTCCCAAACCGCTAGGTGAAGTTCGGCTTTCACACTCATGTTTCACTCAGATCTGAGCAAGTGGAGAGACGATTGTTAAGGTAGCACAAATGGAACGGGTTGCATGTGAATCTTTAATTCTGGTTTCTCAGACTGTTTCCTCGTTTGGGTTTGAAGTTCCTGCAGTTTCCACTGTAAAACCGATTTTGAGCTGTACCTCCCCATATAAATGTATGGTGTATAGATTTAAACTGAAAAGGAACTTTGTGTTCCCAACATGCTAGTTGAAGTATGGCTTTCACACACATTTATCCCTCACAACTGAGCATGTGGAGAGACATTTGTTCATCTAGCACAATGAGAAAGGGCTGCAGAAAAAGTTTTTACTCCCGTTTCTCAGTCTGTTTCCAAGTGCCCGTTTGAAGTTCCTGATGTTTTCACAATAAAACAGATTTGGAGGTATTACATCCCCATATATATATCTAGAGTGTAGTTTGCAACTGAAAAGTAACTTTGTTTTCCACACAAGCTAGGTGAAGGATGGCTTTCACACACAATTTTCTCTTAGAACTAAGCATGTGGAGAGACGTTTGTTCATCTACCACAAAGGGAATGGGCTGCAGGGAAACTTTTACTCTAGATTCTCAGACTGTTTCCTAGTGTCTGTTTCAAGTTCTTTCAGTTTTCACTGCAAAACCGTTTTGGGGCGTTTACATCCCCATATATAAAATGGTGTGTATTTTGCAACTGAAAAGAAACTTTGGGTTCCAACAAAGCTATTTGAAAGACTGCTTACACACACACTTATGTCTCAGAACTGAGATGTGGAGAGACGTTCCTTCATCTAGCTCAAAGGGAACGGGTTGCAAGAGGAAATTTTACTCTGTTTTCTCAGCCTGTTTCCTAGTGCCCGTTTGAATTTCCTGCAGTTTTCAATGGAAAACCGAGTTGGAGCTAGTAAATCCCCATATATGTATGAATTGTAGATGGCAACTGAAAAGTATCTTTGTGTTCCAAACAAGTTATGTGTAAGATGGCTTTCGCACACTTATATTTCTCAGAACTGAGCATGTGGAGAGACTTTTGTTCATCTAGCCCAATGGGAAATGCCTGAAGGAGAAGCATTTACTCTCGTTTCTGTGTCTGATTCCTAGTGCCGGTTTGAAATTCCTGCAGTTTTCAGAGTAAATCCGAGTTGGAACTAACATCCCATATATTTTTATGGAGTGTAGTTTGCAACTGAAAAGAATCTTTGTGTTCCCAACAAGCTAGTTGTAGGACGGCTTTCACACACAATTACCTCTCAGAACGGAGCATGTGGAGTGACGTTCGTTCAACGCGCACAAAGGGAACGAGTTGCAGGAGAAACTTTTACAGTCGTTTCTCAGCCTGTTTCCTAGTGCAGGATGGAGGTTCCTGCAATATTCACTGTAAAACGGATTTGGAGCTAGTACCTTCCAATATATATTTATGGAGTGCAGTTTGCAACTGAAAGGAAACTTTGTGTTCCGAACAAGATAGGTAAAGTACGGCTTTCACACACAATTATCCCTCAGTTCTGAGCATGTGTTGAGACGTTTGTTCATCTAACACAAAGGGAAAGTTTTTCAGGAAAAACTTTTGCAGTCGATTCTCAGCCTGTTTCTAAGTGACTGTTTGATGTTCCTGCAGTTTTCACTGTTAAACCGAGGTGGAGCTAGTTCCTCCCCATATAAATATATGGAGTGTAGTTTGAAACTGAAAAGGAACTTGGTCTTCCCAACATGCTAATTGAAGGACGGCATTCACACAAACATTTCCCTCAGAACTGAGCATGTGGAGATACGTTCGTTCATCTAGCCCAAAATGAACGGGATGCGGGAGAAACTTTACTCTGCTTTCTCGGCCTGTTTCCTAGTGCCGGTTGTATGTTCTTGCAATTTTCACTGTAACACCGAGTCTGAGCTGGTACCTCCCAATATATATGTATGTAGTGATGTATGCATGTGAAAAGAAACTTTGGGTTCCCAACAAGCTTGGTGAAGGACGGCTTTCACTCAAAATATCTCCCAGAAATTAGCATGTTTAGACAGGTTAGTTCATCTAGCACATAGGGAACGGGTTGCATGAGAAACATTTACTCAGGATTCTCAGTCTGTTTCCTAGTGTCATTTTGAAGTTCCTGCAGTTTTCACTGTACAACCGTGTTCTAGCTTATACCTCCCCATTTATATGTATGGAGTGTATTTTGCAAATGAAAAGAATCTTTGTGTTCCTAACAAGCGATTTGAAGGACGGCTTTTACACACACTTTTGTCTCAGAACTGAGATGTTAAGAGACGTTTATTCATCTAGCACAAAGGGAACTTTTTGCAAGAGAAAATTTTACTCTGGTTTCTCAGCCTGGTTCCTAGTGCCGGTTTGAAGTTCCTGCAGTTTTTTACCGTAAAACCGAGTTGGAGCTAGTGCCTCCACATATATGTATGGAGTGTAGATTGCAACTGAATAGAAACTTTGTGTTCCAAACAAGGCACATGTAAGACGGCTTTCATACACATATATCTCTCAGAAGTGAGCATGTGGAGAGACGTTTGTTCATCTAGCACAATGGGAAAAGTCTTCAGGAGAAGTTTTACTCTCGTTTCTCAGTCTGTTTCCTTGTGCCTGTTTGAAGTTCCTGCAGTTTTCACAGTAAAACTGAGTTGGGACTAACACCCCATATATATTTATGGAGTGTAGGTTGCAAATGAATAGTATCCTTGTGTTCCCAACAAGCTTGTTGAAGGACTGCTTTCACACACAATTATCTCTCAGAACGAAGCATGTGGAGTGACGTTCTTTCAACACTCACAAAGGGAAGGAGTTGCAGGAGAAACACTTACAGTCATTTCTCAGCCTGTTTCTTAGTGCCAGATGGAGGTACCTGCAATACTCACTGTTAAACGGTGTTGGGGCTGGTACCTTCCATTATATATGAATGGATTTTAGTTTGCAATGAAAAGAAACTTTGTGTTCCTAACATGATAGGTGAAGGACGGCTTTCACACAGAGATGTCTCTCAGAACTGAGCAAGTGGAGAGACATTCGTTCATCTAGCACAAAAGCAACGGTTTGCATGGGAAACTTTAATTCTGGTTTCTCGGACTGTTTCCTTGTTCGGGTTGAAGTTCCTGCAGTTTCCACTGTAAAACCGAGCTGGAGCTAGTACTTCCCATATATATTTTTGGAGTGTAGTTAGTTCCTGAAAAGGAAATTTGTGTTCCCAACTTGCTAGGTGAAATACGGCTTTCACACACGCTTATCCCTCAGAACTGAGCATGTGGAGAGACTTTTGTTCATCTAGCACAAAATAAAAGGGTTGCAGGAGAAACTTTACTCTGCTTTCTCAGCCCGTTTCCTAGTGCCGTTTGGATGTCCTTGCAATTTTCACTGTAACAACCGAGTTTGAGCTTCTACCTCACAATACAAATGTATGTAGTGAAGTTTGAAACTGAAGACAAACTTTGTGTTCCCAAAAAGCTAGGTGAAGGACGGCTTTAACTCACAAATATCTCCCAGAAATGAGCATGTTTAGAGACGTTAGTTCATCTAGCACAAAGGAATGGGCTGCAGGGGAAATCATTACTCAGGATTCTCAGTCTATTTCCTAGTTTCAGTTTGAAGTTCCTACAGTTTTCACTGTACAAACGTGTTCTAGCTTCTACCACCCCATATGTATGTATGGAGTGTAGTTTACAACTGAAAGAAACTTTGTGTTCCTAGCCATCTATTTGAAGGACGGCGTTCACAAACACTTATCTCTCAGAACTGAGATGTGGAGAGAAGTTCCTTCATCTAGCTCAAAGGGAATGGGTTGCAAGAGAAAATTTTACTCTGGTTTCTCAGCCTGGTTCCTGGTTCCGGTTGGAATTTCCTGCAATTTTCACTGGAAAATCGAGTTGGAGCTTGTACCTCCTCATATATATATGGAGTGTAGATTGCAACTGAAACGAATCACTGTGTTTCAAACAAGCTACGTGTAAGAAGGCTTTCACACACATATATATCTCAGAACAGAGCATGTGGATAGACGTTTGTTGATCTAGCACAATGGGAAAGGTCTGCAGGAAAAGCTTTTGCTCTCGTTTCTCAGTCTGTTTCCTAGTGCCGGATTGAAGTACCTGCAGTTTTCACAGTAAAACATGGTTGGAACTAGTAACAACCCATATAAATATACGGATTGTAGTTTGAAACTGAAAAGAATTTTGTGTTCTCAACAAGCTAGGTGAAGGCTGGCTTTCACACACACATATCTCTCAGAACCGATCATGTGGAGTGACGTTCGTTCAACTCGCACAAAGGGAACGAGTTGCAGGAGAAACTTTTACAGTCGTTTCTCAGCCTGTTTCCTAGTGCAGGATGGAGGTTCCTGCAATATTCACTGTAAAACGGATTTGGAGCTAGTACCTTCCAATATATATTTATGGAGTGCAGTTTGCAACTGAAAGGAAACTTTGTGTTCCGAACAAGATAGGTAAAGTACGGCTTTCACACACAATTATCCCTCAGATCTGAGCATGTGTTGAGACGTTTGTTCATCTAACACAAAGGGAAAGTTTTTCAGGAAAAACTTTTGCAGTCGATTCTCAGCCTGTTTCTAAGTGACTGTTTGATGTTCCTGCAGTTTTCACTGTTAAACCGAGGTGGAGCTAGTTCCTCCCATATAAATATATGGAGTGTAGTTTGAAACTGAAAAGGAACTTGGTCTTCCCAACATGCTAATTGAAGGACGGCATTCACACAAACATTTCCCTCAGAACTGAGCATGTGGAGATACGTTCGTTCATCTAGCCCAAAATGAACGGGATGCGGGAGAAACTTTACTCTGCTTTCTCGGCCTGTTTCCTAGTGCCGGTTGTATGTTCTTGCAATTTTCACTGTAACACCGAGTCTGAGCTGGTACCTCCCAATATATATGTATGTAGTGATGTATGCATGTGAAAGAAACTTTGGGTTCCCAACAAGCTTGGTGAAGGACGGCTTTCACTCAAAATATCTCCCAGAAATTAGCATGTTTAGACAGGTTAGTTCATCTAGCACATAGGGAACGGGTTGCATGAGAAACATTTACTCAGGATTCTCAGTCTGTTTCCTAGTGTCATTTTGAAGTTCCTGCAGTTTTCACTGTACAACCGTGTTCTAGCTTATACCTCCCCATTTATATGTATGGAGTGTATTTTGCAAATGAAAAGAATCTTTGTGTTCCTAACAAGCGATTTGAAGGACGGCTTTTACACACACTTTTGTCTCAGAACTGAGATGTTAAGAGACGTTTATTCATCTAGCACAAAGGGAACTTTTTGCAAGAGAAAATTTTACTCTGGTTTCTCAGCCTGGTTCCTAGTGCCGGTTTGAAGTTCCTGCAGTTTTACCGTAAAACCGAGTTGGAGCTAGTGCCTCCACATATATGTATGGAGTGTAGATTGCAACTGAATAGAAACTTTGTGTTCCAAACAAGGCACATGTAAGACGGCTTTCATACACATATATCTCTCAGAAGTGAGCATGTGGAGAGACGTTTGTTCATCTAGCACAATGGGAAAAGTCTTCAGGAGAAGTTTTACTCTCGTTTCTCAGTCTGTTTCCTTGTGCCTGTTTGAAGTTCCTGCAGTTTTCACAGTAAAACTGAGTTGGGACTAACACCCCATATATATTTATGGAGTGTAGGTTGCAAATGAATAGTATCCTTGTGTTCCCAACAAGCTTGTTGAAGGACTGCTTTCACACACAATTATCTCTCAGAACGAAGCATGTGGAGTGACGTTCTTTCAACACTCACAAAGGGAAGGAGTTGCAGGAGAAACACTTACAGTCATTTCTCAGCCTGTTTCTTAGTGCCAGATGGAGGTACCTGCAATACTCACTGTTAAACGGTGTTGGGGCTGGTACCTTCCATTATATATGAATGGATTTTAGTTTGCAATGAAAAGAAACTTTGTGTTCCTAACATGATAGGTGAAGGACGGCTTTCACACAGAGATGTCTCTCAGAACTGAGCAAGTGGAGAGACATTCGTTCATCTAGCACAAAAGCAACGGTTTGCATGGGAAACTTTAATTCTGGTTTCTCGGACTGTTTCCTTGTTCGGGTTGAAGTTCCTGCAGTTTCCACTGTAAAACCGAGCTGGAGCTAGTACTTCCCATATATATTTTTGGAGTGTAGTTAGTTCCTGAAAAGGAAATTTGTGTTCCCAACTTGCTAGGTGAAATACGGCTTTCACACACGCTTATCCCTCAGAACTGAGCATGTGGAGAGACTTTTGTTCATCTAGCACAAAATAAAAGGGTTGCAGGAGAAACTTTACTCTGCTTTCTCAGCCCGTTTCCTAGTGCCGTTTGGATGTCCTTGCAATTTTCACTGTAACACCGAGTTTGAGCTTCTACCTCACAATACAAATGTATGTAGTGAAGTTTGAAACTGAAGACAAACTTTGTGTTCCCAAAAAGCTAGGTGAAGGACGGCTTTAACTCACAAATATCTCCCAGAAATGAGCATGTTTAGAGACGTTAGTTCATCTAGCACAAAGGAATGGGCTGCAGGGGAAATCATTACTCAGGATTCTCAGTCTATTTCCTAGTTTCAGTTTGAAGTTCCTACAGTTTTCACTGTACAAACGTGTTCTAGCTTCTACCACCCCATATGTATGTATGGAGTGTAGTTTACAACTGAAAAGAAACTTTGTGTTCCTAGCCATCTATTTGAAGGACGGCGTTCACAAACACTTATCTCTCAGAACTGAGATGTGGAGAGAAGTTCCTTCATCTAGCTCAAAGGGAATGGGTTGCAAGAGAAAATTTTACTCTGGTTTCTCAGCCTGGTTCCTGGTGCCGGTTGGAATTTCCTGCAATTTTCACTGGAAAATCGAGTTGGAGCTTGTACCTCCTCATATATATATGGAGTGTAGATTGCAACTGAAACGAATCACTGTGTTTCAAACAAGCTACGTGTAAGAAGGCTTTCACACACATATATATCTCAGAACAGAGCATGTGGATAGACGTTTGTTGATCTAGCACAATGGGAAAGGTCTGCAGGAAAAGCTTTTGCTCTCGTTTCTCAGTCTGTTTCCTAGTGCCGGATTGAAGTACCTGCAGTTTTCACAGTAAAACATGGTTGGAACTAGTAACAACCCATATAAATATACGGATTGTAGTTTGAAACTGAAAAGAATTTTTGTGTTCTCAACAAGCTAGGTGAAGGCTGGCTTTCACACACACATATCTCTCAGAACCGATCATGTGGAGTGACGTTCGTTCAACTCGCACAAAGGGAACGAGTTGCAGGAGAAATGTTTACAGTCATTTCTCAGCCTGTTTCCAATTGCCTGACAGAAGTTCCTGCAATTTTCACTGTAAAACCGAGTTGGAGCTAGTACCTTCCTATAAATATGCATGGAGTATAGTTGGCAAATAAAAAGAAACTTTGTGTTCCAAACAAGATAGGTAAATTATGGCTTTCACACACAATTATCTCTCAGAACTGAGCATGTTTAGAGACGTTAGTTCATCTAGCACAAAGGAATGGGCTGCAGGGGAAAACATTACTCTGGATTCTCAGTCTATTTCCTAGTTTCAGTTTGAAGTTCCTACAGTTTTCACTGTACAAACGTGTTCTAGCTTCTACCACCCCATATGTATGTATGGAGTGTAGTTTACAACTGAAAAGGAACTTTGTGTTCCTAGCCAGCTATTTGAAGAACGGCATTCACAAACACTTATCTCTCAGAACTGAGATGTGGAGAGAAGTTCCTTCATCTAGCTCAAAGGGAATGGGTTGCAAGAGAAAATTTTACTCTGGTTTCTCAGCCTGGTTCCTAGTGCCGGTTGGAATTTCCTGCAATTTTCACTGGAAAATCGAGTTGGAGCTTGTACCTCCTCATATATATATAGGAGTGTAGTTTGCAACTGAAACGAATCACTGTGTTCCAAACAAGCTACGTGTAAGAAGGCTTTCACACACATATATATCTCAGAACAGAGCATGTGGATAGACGTTTGTTCATCTAGCACAATGGGAAAGGTCTGCAGGAAAAGCTTTTGCTCTCATTTCTCAGTCTGTTTCCTAGTGCCGGATTGAAGTACCTGCAGTTTTCACAGTAAAACATGGTTGGAACTAGTAACAACCCATATAAATATACGGATTGTAGTTTGAAACTGAAAAGAATCTTTGTGTTCCCAACAAGCTAGTTGTAGGACGGCTTTCACACACAATTACCTCTCAGAACGGAGCATGTGGAGTGACGTTCGTTCAATGCGCACAAAGGGAACGAGTTGCAGGAGAAACTTTTACAGTCATTTCTCAGCCTGTTTCCTAGTGCAGGATGGAGGTTCCTGCAATATTCACTGTAAAACGGATTTGGAGCTAGTACCTTCCAATATATATTTATGGAGTGCAGTTTGCAACTGAAAGGAAACTTTGTGTTCCGAACAAGATAGGTAAAGTACGGCTTTCACACACAATTATCCCTCAGATCTGAGCATGTGTTGAGACGTTTGTTCATCTAACACAAAGGGAAAGTTTTTCAGGAAAAACTTTTGCAGTCGATTCTCAGCCTGTTTCTAAGTGACTGTTTGATGTTCCTGCAGTTTTCACTGTTAAACCGAGGTGGAGCTAGTTCCTCCCCATATAAATATATGGAGTGTAGTTTGAAACTGAAAAGGAACTTGGTCTTCCCAACATGCTAATTGAAGGACGGCATTCACACAAACATTTCCCTCAGAACTGAGCATGTGGAGATACGTTCGTTCATCTAGCCCAAAATGAACGGGATGCGGGAGAAACTTTACTCTGCTTTCTCGGCCTGTTTCCTAGTGCCGGTTGTATGTTCTTGCAATTTTCACTGTAACACCGAGTCTGAGCTGGTACCTCCCAATATATATGTATGTAGTGATGTATGCATGTGAAAAGAAACTTTGGGTTCCCAACAAGCTTGGTGAAGGACGGCTTTCACTCAAAATATCTCCCAGAAATTAGCATGTTTAGACAGGTTAGTTCATCTAGCACATAGGGAACGGGTTGCATGAGAAACATTTACTCAGGATTCTCAGTCTGTTTCCTAGTGTCATTTTGAAGTTCCTGCAGTTTTCACTGTACAACCGTGTTCTAGCTTATACCTCCCCATTTATATGTATGGAGTGTATTTTGCAAATGAAAAGAATCTTTGTGTTCCTAACAAGCGATTTGAAGGACGGCTTTTACACACACTTTTGTCTCAGAACTGAGATGTTAAGAGACGTTTATTCATCTAGCACAAAGGGAACTTTTTGCAAGAGAAAATTTTACTCTGGTTTCTCAGCCTGGTTCCTAGTGCCGGTTTGAAGTTCCTGCAGTTTTTACCGTAAAACCGAGTTGGAGCTAGTGCCTCCACATATATGTATGGAGTGTAGATTGCAACTGAATAGAAACTTTGTGTTCCAAACAAGGCACATGTAAGACGGCTTTCATACACATATATCTCTCAGAAGTGAGCATGTGGAGAGACGTTTGTTCATCTAGCACAATGGGAAAAGTCTTCAGGAGAAGTTTTACTCTCGTTTCTCAGTCTGTTTCCTTGTGCCTGTTTGAAGTTCCTGCAGTTTTCACAGTAAAACTGAGTTGGGACTAACACCCC
This sequence comes from Camelus ferus, assembly GCF_009834535.1. Taxonomy (NCBI): domain Eukaryota; kingdom Metazoa; phylum Chordata; class Mammalia; order Artiodactyla; family Camelidae; genus Camelus; species Camelus ferus. The sequence continues at coordinate 10,984,571 of NC_045731.1, read as the reverse complement.
ATATATATTTATGGAGTGTAGGTTGCAAATGAATAGTATCCTTGTGTTCCCAACAAGCTTGTTGAAGGACTGCTTTCACACACAATTATCTCTCAGAACGAAGCATGTGGAGTGACGTTCTTTCAACACTCACAAAGGGAAGGAGTTGCAGGAGAAACACTTACAGTCATTTCTCAGCCTGTTTCTTAGTGCCAGATGGAGGTACCTGCAATACTCACTGTTAAACGGTGTTGGGGCTGGTACCTTCCATTATATATGAATGGATTGTAGTTTGCAATGAAAAGAAACTTTGTGTTCCTAACATGATAGGTGAAGGACGGCTTTCACACAGAGATGTCTCTCAGAACTGAGCAAGTGGAGAGACATTCGTTCATCTAGCACAAAAGCAACGGTTTGCATGGGAAACTTTAATTCTGGTTTCTCGGACTGTTTCCTTGTTCGGGTTGAAGTTCCTGCAGTTTCCACTGTAAAACCGAGCTGGAGCTAGTACTTCCCATATATATTTTTGGAGTGTAGTTAGTTCCTGAAAAGGAAATTTGTGTTCCCAACTTGCTAGGTGAAATACGGCTTTCACACACGCTTATCCCTCAGAACTGAGCATGTGGAGAGACTTTTGTTCATCTAGCACAAAATAAAAGGGTTGCAGGAGAAACTTTACTCTGCTTTCTCAGCCCGTTTCCTAGTGCCGTTTGGATGTCCTTGCAATTTTCACTGTAACACCGAGTTTGAGCTTCTACCTCACAATACAAATGTATGTAGTGAAGTTTGAAACTGAAGACAAACTTTGTGTTCCCAAAAAGCTAGGTGAAGGACGGCTTTAACTCACAAATATCTCCCAGAAATGAGCATGTTTAGAGACGTTAGTTCATCTAGCACAAAGGAATGGGCTGCAGGGGAAATCATTACTCAGGATTCTCAGTCTATTTCCTAGTTTCAGTTTGAAGTTCCTACAGTTTTCACTGTACAAACGTGTTCTAGCTTCTACCACCCCATATGTATGTATGGAGTGTAGTTTACAACTGAAAAGAAACTTTGTGTTCCTAGCCATCTATTTGAAGGACGGCGTTCACAAACACTTATCTCTCAGAACTGAGATGTGGAGAGAAGTTCCTTCATCTAGCTCAAAGGGAATGGGTTGCAAGAGAAAATTTTACTCTGGTTTCTCAGCCTGGTTCCTGGTGCCGGTTGGAATTTCCTGCAATTTTCACTGGAAAATCGAGTTGGAGCTTGTACCTCCTCATATATATATGGAGTGTAGATTGCAACTGAAACGAATCACTGTGTTTCAAACAAGCTACGTGTAAGAAGGCTTTCACACACATATATATCTCAGAACAGAGCATGTGGATAGACGTTTGTTGATCTAGCACAATGGGAAAGGTCTGCAGGAAAAGCTTTTGCTCTCGTTTCTCAGTCTGTTTCCTAGTGCCGGATTGAAGTACCTGCAGTTTTCACAGTAAAACATGGTTGGAACTAGTAACAACCCATATAAATATACGGATTGTAGTTTGAAACTGAAAAGAATTTTTGTGTTCTCAACAAGCTAGGTGAAGGCTGGCTTTCACACACACATATCTCTCAGAACCGATCATGTGGAGTGACGTTCGTTCAACTCGCACAAAGGGAACGAGTTGCAGGAGAAATGTTTACAGTCATTTCTCAGCCTGTTTCCAATTGCCTGACAGAAGTTCCTGCAATTTTCACTGTAAAACCGAGTTGGAGCTAGTACCTTCCTATAAATATGCATGGAGTATAGTTGGCAAATAAAAAGAAACTTTGTGTTCCAAACAAGATAGGTAAATTATGGCTTTCACACACAATTATCTCTCAGAACTGAGCATGTTTAGAGACGTTAGTTCATCTAGCACAAAGGAATGGGCTGCAGGGGAAAACATTACTCTGGATTCTCAGTCTATTTCCTAGTTTCAGTTTGAAGTTCCTACAGTTTTCACTGTACAAACGTGTTCTAGCTTCTACCACCCCATATGTATGTATGGAGTGTAGTTTACAACTGAAAAGGAACTTTGTGTTCCTAGCCAGCTATTTGAAGAACGGCATTCACAAACACTTATCTCTCAGAACTGAGATGTGGAGAGAAGTTCCTTCATCTAGCTCAAAGGGAATGGGTTGCAAGAGAAAATTTTACTCTGGTTTCTCAGCCTGGTTCCTAGTGCCGGTTGGAATTTCCTGCAATTTTCACTGGAAAATCGAGTTGGAGCTTGTACCTCCTCATATATATATAGGAGTGTAGTTTGCAACTGAAACGAATCACTGTGTTCCAAACAAGCTACGTGTAAGAAGGCTTTCACACACATATATATCTCAGAACAGAGCATGTGGATAGACGTTTGTTCATCTAGCACAATGGGAAAGGTCTGCAGGAAAAGCTTTTGCTCTCATTTCTCAGTCTGTTTCCTAGTGCCGGATTGAAGTACCTGCAGTTTTCACAGTAAAACATGGTTGGAACTAGTAACAACCCATATAAATATACGGATTGTAGTTTGAAACTGAAAAGAATCTTTGTGTTCCCAACAAGCTAGTTGTAGGACGGCTTTCACACACAATTACCTCTCAGAACGGAGCATGTGGAGTGACGTTCGTTCAACTGCGCACAAAGGGAACGAGTTGCAGGAGAAACTTTTACAGTCGTTTCTCAGCCTGTTTCCTAGTGCAGGATGGAGGTTCCTGCAATATTCACTGTAAAACGGATTTGGAGCTAGTACCTTCCAATATATATTTATGGAGTGCAGTTTGCAACTGAAAGGAAACTTTGTGTTCCGAACAAGATAGGTAAAGTACGGCTTTCACACACAATTATCCCTCAGATCTGAGCATGTGTTGAGACGTTTGTTCATCTAACACAAAGGGAAAGTTTTTCAGGAAAAACTTTTGCAGTCGATTCTCAGCCTGTTTCTAAGTGACTGTTTGATGTTCCTGCAGTTTTCACTGTTAAACCGAGGTGGAGCTAGTTCCTCCCCATATAAATATATGGAGTGTAGTTTGAAACTGAAAAGGAACTTGGTCTTCCCAACATGCTAATTGAAGGACGGCATTCACACAAACATTTCCCTCAGAACTGAGCATGTGGAGATACGTTCGTTCATCTAGCCCAAAATGAACGGGATGCGGGAGAAACTTTACTCTGCTTTCTCGGCCTGTTTCCTAGTGCCGGTTGTATGTTCTTGCAATTTTCACTGTAACACCGAGTCTGAGCTGGTACCTCCCAATATATATGTATGTAGTGATGTATGCATGTGAAAAGAAACTTTGGGTTCCCAACAAGCTTGGTGAAGGACGGCTTTCACTCAAAATATCTCCCAGAAATTAGCATGTTTAGACAGGTTAGTTCATCTAGCACATAGGGAACGGGTTGCATGAGAAACATTTACTCAGGATTCTCAGTCTGTTTCCTAGTGTCATTTTGAAGTTCCTGCAGTTTTCACTGTACAACCGTGTTCTAGCTTATACCTCCCCATTTATATGTATGGAGTGTATTTTGCAAATGAAAAGAATCTTTGTGTTCCTAACAAGCGATTTGAAGGACGGCTTTTACACACACTTTTGTCTCAGAACTGAGATGTTAAGAGACGTTTATTCATCTAGCACAAAGGGAACTTTTTGCAAGAGAAAATTTTACTCTGGTTTCTCAGCCTGGTTCCTAGTGCCGGTTTGAAGTTCCTGCAGTTTTTACCGTAAAACCGAGTTGGAGCTAGTGCCTCCACATATATGTATGGAGTGTAGATTGCAACTGAATAGAAACTTTGTGTTCCAAACAAGGCACATGTAAGACGGCTTTCATACACATATATCTCTCAGAAGTGAGCATGTGGAGAGACGTTTGTTCATCTAGCACAATGGGAAAAGTCTTCAGGAGAAGTTTTACTCTCGTTTCTCAGTCTGTTTCCTTGTGCCTGTTTGAAGTTCCTGCAGTTTTCACAGTAAAACTGAGTTGGGACTAACACCCCATATATATTTATGGAGTGTAGGTTGCAAATGAATAGTATCCTTGTGTTCCCAACAAGCTTGTTGAAGGACTGCTTTCACACACAATTATCTCTCAGAACGAAGCATGTGGAGTGACGTTCTTTCAACACTCACAAAGGGAAGGAGTTGCAGGAGAAACACTTACAGTCATTTCTCAGCCTGTTTCTTAGTGCCAGATGGAGGTACCTGCAATACTCACTGTTAAACGGTGTTGGGGCTGGTACCTTCCATTATATATGAATGGATTGTAGTTTGCAATGAAAAGAAACTTTGTGTTCCTAACATGATAGGTGAAGGACGGCTTTCACACAGAGATGTCTCTCAGAACTGAGCAAGTGGAGAGACATTCGTTCATCTAGCACAAAAGCAACGGTTTGCATGGGAAACTTTAATTCTGGTTTCTCGGACTGTTTCCTTGTTCGGGTTGAAGTTCCTGCAGTTTCCACTGTAAAACCGAGCTGGAGCTAGTACTTCCCATATATATTTTTGGAGTGTAGTTAGTTCCTGAAAAGGAAATTTGTGTTCCCAACTTGCTAGGTGAAATACGGCTTTCACACACGCTTATCCCTCAGAACTGAGCATGTGGAGAGACTTTTGTTCATCTAGCACAAAATAAAAGGGTTGCAGGAGAAACTTTACTCTGCTTTCTCAGCCCGTTTCCTAGTGCCGTTTGGATGTCCTTGCAATTTTCACTGTAACACCGAGTTTGAGCTTCTACCTCACAATACAAATGTATGTAGTGAAGTTTGAAACTGAAGACAAACTTTGTGTTCCCAAAAAGCTAGGTGAAGGACGGCTTTAACTCACAAATATCTCCCAGAAATGAGCATGTTTAGAGACGTTAGTTCATCTAGCACAAAGGAATGGGCTGCAGGGGAAATCATTACTCAGGATTCTCAGTCTATTTCCTAGTTTCAGTTTGAAGTTCCTACAGTTTTCACTGTACAAACGTGTTCTAGCTTCTACCACCCCATATGTATGTATGGAGTGTAGTTTACAACTGAAAAGAAACTTTGTGTTCCTAGCCATCTATTTGAAGGACGGCGTTCACAAACACTTATCTCTCAGAACTGAGATGTGGAGAGAAGTTCCTTCATCTAGCTCAAAGGGAATGGGTTGCAAGAGAAAATTTTACTCTGGTTTCTCAGCCTGGTTCCTGGTGCCGGTTGGAATTTCCTGCAATTTTCACTGGAAAATCGAGTTGGAGCTTGTACCTCCTCATATATATATGGAGTGTAGATTGCAACTGAAACGAATCACTGTGTTTCAAACAAGCTACGTGTAAGAAGGCTTTCACACACATATATATCTCAGAACAGAGCATGTGGATAGACGTTTGTTGATCTAGCACAATGGGAAAGGTCTGCAGGAAAAGCTTTTGCTCTCGTTTCTCAGTCTGTTTCCTAGTGCCGGATTGAAGTACCTGCAGTTTTCACAGTAAAACATGGTTGGAACTAGTAACAACCCATATAATATACGGATTGTAGTTTGAAACTGAAAAGAATTTTTGTGTTCTCAACAAGCTAGGTGAAGGCTGGCTTTCACACACACATATCTCTCAGAACCGATCATGTGGAGTGACGTTCGTTCAACTCGCACAAAGGGAACGAGTTGCAGGAGAAATGTTTACAGTCATTTCTCAGCCTGTTTCCAATTGCCTGACAGAAGTTCCTGCAATTTTCACTGTAAAACCGAGTTGGAGCTAGTACCTTCCTATAAATATGCATGGAGTATAGTTGGCAAATAAAAAGAAACTTTGTGTTCCAAACAAGATAGGTAAATTATGGCTTTCACACACAATTATCTCTCAGAACTGAGCATGTTTAGAGACGTTAGTTCATCTAGCACAAAGGAATGGGCTGCAGGGGAAAACATTACTCTGGATTCTCAGTCTATTTCCTAGTTTCAGTTTGAAGTTCCTACAGTTTTCACTGTACAAACGTGTTCTAGCTTCTACCACCCCATATGTATGTATGGAGTGTAGTTTACAACTGAAAAGGAACTTTGTGTTCCTAGCCAGCTATTTGAAGAACGGCATTCACAAACACTTATCTCTCAGAACTGAGATGTGGAGAGAAGTTCCTTCATCTAGCTCAAAGGGAATGGGTTGCAAGAGAAAATTTTACTCTGGTTTCTCAGCCTGGTTCCTAGTGCCGGTTGGAATTTCCTGCAATTTTCACTGGAAAATCGAGTTGGAGCTTGTACCTCCTCATATATATATAAGGAGTGTAGTTTGCAACTGAAACGAATCACTGTGTTCCAAACAAGCTACGTGTAAGAAGGCTTTCACACACATATATATCTCAGAACAGAGCATGTGGATAGACGTTTGTTCATCTAGCACAATGGGAAAGGTCTGCAGGAAAAGCTTTTGCTCTCATTTCTCAGTCTGTTTCCTAGTGCCGGATTGAAGTACCTGCAGTTTTCACAGTAAAACATGGTTGGAACTAGTAACAACCCATATAAATATACGGATTGTAGTTTGAAACTGAAAAGAATCTTTGTGTTCCCAACAAGCTAGTTGTAGGACGGCTTTCACACACAATTACCTCTCAGAACGGAGCATGTGGAGTGACGTTCGTTCAACGCGCACAAAGGGAACGAGTTGCAGGAGAAACTTTTACAGTCGTTTCTCAGCCTGTTTCCTAGTGCAGGATGGAGGTTCCTGCAATATTCACTCTAAAACGGATTTGGAGCTAGTACCTTCCAATATATATTTATGGAGTGCAGTTTGCAACTGAAAGGAAACTTTGTGTTCCGAACAAGATAGGTAAAGTACGGCTTTCACACACAATTATCCCTCAGATCTGAGCATGTGTTGAGACGTTTGTTCATCTAACACAAAGGGAAAGTTTTTCAGGAAAAACTTTTGCAGTCGATTCTCAGCCTGTTTCTAAGTGACTGTTTGATGTTCCTGCAGTTTTCACTGTTAAACCGAGGTGGAGCTAGTTCCTCCCCATATAAATATATGGAGTGTAGTTTGAAACTGAAAAGGAACTTGGTCTTCCCAACATGCTAATTGAAGGACGGCATTCACACAAACATTTCCCTCAGAACTGAGCATGTGGAGATACGTTCGTTCATCTAGCCCAAATGAACGGGATGCGGGAGAAACTTTACTCTGCTTTCTCGGCCTGTTTCCTAGTGCCGGTTGTATGTTCTTGCAATTTTCACTGTAACACCGAGTCTGAGCTGGTACCTCCCAATATATATGTATGTAGTGATGTATGCATGTGAAAAGAAACTTTGGGTTCCCAACAAGCTTGGTGAAGGACGGCTTTCACTCAAAATATCTCCCAGAAATTAGCATGTTTAGACAGGTTAGTTCATCTAGCACATAGGGAACGGGTTGCATGAGAAACATTTACTCAGGATTCTCAGTCTGTTTCCTAGTGTCATTTTGAAGTTCCTGCAGTTTTCACTGTACAACCGTGTTCTAGCTTATACCTCCCCATTTATATGTATGGAGTGTATTTTGCAAATGAAAAGAATCTTTGTGTTCCTAACAAGCGATTTGAAGGACGGCTTTTACACACACTTTTGTCTCAGAACTGAGATGTTAAGAGACGTTTATTCATCTAGCACAAAGGGAACTTTTTGCAAGAGAAAATTTTACTCTGGTTTCTCAGCCTGGTTCCTAGTGCCGGTTTGAAGTTCCTGCAGTTTTTACCGTAAAACCGAGTTGGAGCTAGTGCCTCCACATATATGTATGGAGTGTAGATTGCAACTGAATAGAAACTTTGTGTTCCAAACAAGGCACATGTAAGACGGCTTTCATACACATATATCTCTCAGAAGTGAGCATGTGGAGAGACGTTTGTTCATCTAGCACAATGGGAAAAGTCTTCAGGAGAAGTTTTACTCTCGTTTCTCAGTCTGTTTCCTTGTGCCTGTTTGAAGTTCCTGCAGTTTTCACAGTAAAACTGAGTTGGGACTAACACCCCATATATATTTATGGAGTGTAGGTTGCAAATGAATAGTATCCTTGTGTTCCCAACAAGCTTGTTGAAGGACTGCTTTCACACACAATTATCTCTCAGAACGAAGCATGTGGAGTGACGTTCTTTCAACACTCACAAAGGGAAGGAGTTGCAGGAGAAACACTTACAGTCATTTCTCAGCCTGTTTCTTAGTGCCAGATGGAGGTACCTGCAATACTCACTGTTAAACGGTGTTGGGGCTGGTACCTTCCATTATATATGAATGGATTGTAGTTTGCAATGAAAAGAAACTTTGTGTTCCTAACATGATAGGTGAAGGACGGCTTTCACACAGAGATGTCTCTCAGAACTGAGCAAGTGGAGAGACATTCGTTCATCTAGCACAAAAGCAACGGTTTGCATGGGAAACTTTAATTCTGGTTTCTCGGACTGTTTCCTTGTTCGGGTTGAAGTTCCTGCAGTTTCCACTGTAAAACCGAGCTGGAGCTAGTACTTCCCATATATATTTTTGGAGTGTAGTTAGATTCCTGAAAAGGAAATTTGTGTTCCCAACTTGCTAGGTGAAATACGGCTTTCACACACGCTTATCCCTCAGAACTGAGCATGTGGAGAGACTTTTGTTCATCTAGCACAAAATAAAAGGGTTTGCAGGAGAAACTTTACTCTGCTTTCTCAGCCCGTTTCCTAGTGCCGTTTGGATGTCCTTGCAATTTTCACTGTAACACCGAGTTTGAGCTTCTACCTCACAATACAAATGTATGTAGTGAAGTTTGAAACTGAAGACAAACTTTGTGTTCCCAAAAAGCTAGGTGAAGGACGGCTTTAACTCACAAATATCTCCCAGAAATGAGCATGTTTAGAGACGTTAGTTCATCTAGCACAAAGGAATGGGCTGCAGGGGAAATCATTACTCAGGATTCTCAGTCTATTTCCTAGTTTCAGTTTGAAGTTCCTACAGTTTTCACTGTACAAACGTGTTCTAGCTTCTACCACCCCATATGTATGTATGGAGTGTAGTTTACAACTGAAAAGAAACTTTGTGTTCCTAGCCATCTATTTGAAGGACGGCGTTCACAAACACTTATCTCTCAGAACTGAGATGTGGAGAGAAGTTCCTTCATCTAGCTCAAAGGGAATGGGTTGCAAGAGAAAATTTTACTCTGGTTTCTCAGCCTGGTTCCTGGTGCCGGTTGGAATTTCCTGCAATTTTCACTGGAAAATCGAGTTGGAGCTTGTACCTCCTCATATATATATGGAGTGTAGATTGCAACTGAAACGAATCACTGTGTTTCAAACAAGCTACGTGTAAGAAGGCTTTCACACACATATATATCTCAGAACAGAGCATGTGGATAGACGTTTGTTGATCTAGCACAATGGGAAAGGTCTGCAGGAAAAGCTTTTGCTCTCGTTTCTCAGTCTGTTTCCTAGTGCCGGATTGAAGTATCCTGCAGTTTTCACAGTAAAACATGGTTGGAACTAGTAACAACCCATATAAATATACGGATTGTAGTTTGAAACTGAAAAGAATTTTTGTGTTCTCAACAAGCTAGGTGAAGGCTGGCTTTCACACACACATATCTCTCAGAACCGATCATGTGGAGTGACGTTCGTTCAACTCGCACAAAGGGAACGAGTTGCAGGAGAAATGTTTACAGTCATTTCTCAGCCTGTTTCCAATTGCCTGACAGAAGTTCCTGCAATTTTCACTGTAAAACCGAGTTGGAGCTAGTACCTTCCTATAAATATGCATGGAGTATAGTTGGCAAATAAAAAGAAACTTTGTGTTCCAAACAAGATAGGTAAATTATGGCTTTCACACACAATTATCTCTCAGAACTGAGCATGTTTAGAGACGTTAGTTCATCTAGCACAAAGGAATGGGCTGCAGGGGAAACATTACTCTGGATTCTCAGTCTATTTCCTAGTTTCAGTTTGAAGTTCCTACAGTTTTCACTGTACAAACGTGTTCTAGCTTCTACCACCCCATATGTATGTATGGAGTGTAGTTTACAACTGAAAAGGAACTTTGTGTTCCTAGCCAGCTATTTGAAGAACGGCATTCACAAACACTTATCTCTCAGAACTGAGATGTGGAGAGAAGTTCCTTCATCTAGCTCAAAGGGAATGGGTTGCAAGAGAAAATTTTACTCTGGTTTCTCAGCCTGGTTCCTAGTGCCGGTTGGAATTTCCTGCAATTTTCACTGGAAAATCGAGTTGGAGCTTGTACCTCCTCATATATATATAAGGAGTGTAGTTTGCAACTGAAACGAATCACTGTGTTCCAACAAGCTACGTGTAAGAAGGCTTTCACACACATATATATCTCAGAACAGAGCATGTGGATAGACGTTTGTTCATCTAGCACAATGGGAAAGGTCTGCAGGAAAAGCTTTTGCTCTCATTTCTCAGTCTGTTTCCTAGTGCCGGATTGAAGTACCTGCAGTTTTCACAGTAAAACATGGTTGGAACTAGTAACAACCCATATAAATATACGGATTGTAGTTGAAACTGAAAAGAATCTTTGTGTTCCCAACAAGCTAGTTGTAGGACGGCTTTCACACACAATTACCTCTCAGAACGGAGCATGTGGAGTGACGTTCGTTCAACGCGCACAAAGGGAACGAGTTGCAGGAGAAACTTTTACAGTCGTTTCTCAGCCTGTTTCCTAGTGCAGGATGGAGGTTCCTGCAATATTCACTGTAAAACGGATTTGGAGCTAGTACCTTCCAATATATATTTATGGAGTGCAGTTTGCAACTGAAAGGAAACTTTGTGTTCCGAACAAGATAGGTAAAGTACGGCTTTTCACACACAATTATCCCTCAGATCTGAGCATGTGTTGAGACGTTTGTTCATCTAACACAAAGGGAAAGTTTTTCAGGAAAAACTTTTGCAGTCGATTCTCAGCCTGTTTCTAAGTGACTGTTTGATGTTCCTGCAGTTTTCACTCTGTTAAACCGAGGTGGAGCTAGTTCCTCCCCATATAAATATATGGAGTGTAGTTTGAAACTGAAAAGGAACTTGGTCTTCCCAACATGCTAATTGAAGGACGGCATTCACACAAACATTTCCCTCAGAACTTAGCATGTGGAGATACGTTCGTTCATCTAGCCCAAAATGAACGGGATGCGGGAGAAACTTTACTCTGCTTTCTCGGCCTGTTTCCTAGTGCCGGTTGTATGTTCTTGCAATTTTTCACTGTAACACCGAGTCTGAGCTGGTACCTCCCAATATATATGTATGTAGTGATGTATGCATGTGAAAAGAAACTTGGGTTCCCAACAAGCTTGGTGAAGGACGGCTTTCACTCAAAATATCTCCCAGAAATTAGCATGTTTAGACAGGTTAGTTCATCTAGCACATAGGGAACGGGTTGGCATGAGAAACATTTACTCAGGATTCTCAGTCTGTTTCCTAGTGTCATTTTGAAGTTCCTGCAGTTTTTCACTGTACAACCGTGTTCTAGCTTATACCTCCCCATTTATATGTATGGAGTGTATTTTGCAATGAAAAGAATCTTTGTGTTCCTAACAAGCGATTTGAAGGACGGCTTTTACACACCTTTTGTCTCAGAACTGAGATGTAAGAGACGTTTATTCATCTAGCACAAAGGGAACTTTTTGCAAGAGAAATTTTACTCTGGTTTCTCAGCCTGGTTCCTAGTGCCGGTTTTGAAGTTCCTGCATTTTTACCGTAAAACCGAGTTGGAGCTAGTGCCTCCACATATATGTATGGAGTGTAGACTTGCAACTGAATAGAAACTTTGTGTTCCAAACAAGGCACATGTAAGACGGCTTTCATACACATATATCTCTCAGACGTGAGCATGTGGAGAGACGTTTGTTCCTCTAGCACAATGGGAAAAGTCTTCAGGAGAAGTTTTACCCTCTCGTTTCTCAGTCTGTTTCCTTGTGCCTGTTTGAAGTTCCTGCAGTTTTCACAGTAAAACTGCAGTTGGGACTAACACCCCATATATATTTATGGAGTGTAGGTTGCAAATGAATAGTATCCTTGTGTTCCCAACAAGCTTGTTGAAGGTACTGCTTTCACACACAATTATCTCTCAGAACGAAGCATGTGGAGTGACGTTCTTTCAACACTCACAAAGGGAAGGAGTTGCAGGAGAAACACTTACAGTCATTCTCAGCCTGTTTCTTAGTGCCAGATGGAGGTACCTGCAATACTCACTGTTAAACGGTGTTGGGGCTGGTACCTTCCATTATATATGAATGGATTGTAGTTTGCAATGAAAAGAAACTTTGTGTTCCTAACATTATAGGTGAAGGACGGCTTTCACACAGAGATGTCTCTCAGAAACTGAGCAAGTGGAGAGACATTCGTTCATCTAGCACAAAAGCAACGGTTTGCATGGGAAACTTTAATTCTGGTTTCTCGGACTGTTTCCTTGTTCGGGTTGAAGTTCCTGCAGTTTCCCACTGTAAAACCGAGCTGGAGCTAGTACTTCCCATATAATTTTTTGGAGTGTAGTTAGTTCCTGAAAAGGAAATTTGTGTTCCCAACTTGCTAGGTGAAATACGGATTTCACACACCGCTTATCCCTCAGAACTGAGCATGTGGAGAGACTTTTGTTCATCTAGCACAAAATAAAAGGGTTGCAGGAGAAACTTTACTCTGCTTCTCAGCCCGTTTCCTAGTGCCGTTTGGATGTCCTTGCAATTTCACTGTAACACCGAGTTTGAAGCTTCTACCTCACACTACAAATGTATGTAGTGAAGTTTGAAACTGAAGACAAACTTTGTGTTCCCAAAAAGCTAGGTGAAGGACGGCTTTAACTCACAAATATCTCCCAGAAATGAGCATGTTTAGAGGACGTTAGTTCATCTAGCACAAAGGAATGGGCTGCAGGGAAATCATTACTCAGGATTCTCAGTCTATTTCCTAGTTTCAGTTTTGAAGTTCCTACAGTTTTCACTGTCCAAACGTGTTCTAGCTTCTACCACCCCATATGTATGTATGGAGTGTAGTTTACAACTGAAAAGAAACTTTGTGTTCCTAGCCATCTATTTGAAGGACGGCGTTCAAAACACTTATCTCTCAGAACTGAGATGTGGAGAGAAGTTCCTTCATCTAGCTCAAAGGGAATGGGTTGCAAGAGAAAATTTTACTCTGGTTTCTCAGCCTGGTTCCTGGTGCCGGTTGGAATTTCCTGCAATTTTCACTGGAAAATCGAGTTGGAGCTTGTACCTCCTCATATATATATGGAGTGTAGATTGCAACTGAAACGAATCACTGTGTTTCAAACAAGCTACGTGTAAGAAGGCTTTCACACACATATATATCTCAGAACAGAGCATGTGGATAGACGTTTGTTGAATCTAGCACAATGGGAAAGGTCTGCAGGAAAAGCTTTTGCTCTCGTTTCTCAGTCTGTTTCCTAGTGCCGGATTGAAGGTACCTGCAGTTTTCACAGTAAAACATGGTTGGAACTAGTAACAACCCATATAAATATACGGATTGTAGTTTGAAACTGAAAAGAATTTTGTGTTCTCAACAAGCTAGGTGAAGGCTGGCTTTCACACACACATATCTCTCAGAACCGATCATGTGGAGTGACGTTCGTTCAACTCGCACAAAGGGAACGAGTTGCAGGAGAAAGTTTACAGTCATTTCTCAGCCTGTTTCCAATTTGCCTGACAGAAGTTCCTGCAATTTTCACTGTAAAACCGAGTTGGAGCTAGTACCTTCCTATAAATATGCATGGAGTATAGTTGGCAAATAAAAAGAAACTTTGTGTTCCAAACAAGATAGGTAATTATGGCTTTCACACACAATTATCTCTCAGAACTGAGCATGTTTAGAGGACGTTAGTTCATCTAGCACAAAGGAATGGGCTGCAGGGGAAAACATTACTCTGGATTCTCAGTCTATTTCCTAGTTTCAGTTTGAAGTTCCTACAGTTTTCACTGTACAAACGTGTTCTAGCTTCTACCACCCATATGTATGTATGGAGTGTAGTTTACAACTGAAAAGGAACTTTGTGTTCCTAGCCAGCTATTTGAAGAACGGCATTCACAAACACTTATCTCTCAGAACTGAGATGTGGAGAGAAGTTCCTTCATCTAGCTCAAAGGGAATGGGTTGCAAGAGAAAATTTACTCTGGTTTCTCAGCCTGGTTCCTAGTGCCGGTTGGAATTTCCTGCAATTTTCACTGGAAAATCGAGTTGGAGCTTGTACCTCCTCATATATATATAAGGAGTGTAGTTTGCAACTGAAACGAATCACTGTGTTCCAAACAAGCTACGTGTAAGAAGGCTTTCACACACATATATATCTCAGAACAGAGCATGTGGATAGACGTTTGTTGATCTAGCACAATGGGAAAGGTCTGCAGGAAAAGCTTTTGCTCTCATTTCTCAGTCTGTTTCCTAGTGCCGGATTGAAGTACCTGCAGTTTCACAGTAAAACATGGTTGGAACTAGTAACAACCCATATAAATATACGGATTGTAGTTTGAAATTGAAAAGAATCTTTGTGTTCCCAACAAGTAGTTGTAGGACGGCTTTCACACACAATTACCTCTCAGAACGGAGCATGTGGAGTGACGTTCGTTCAACGCGCACAAAGGGAACGGTTTGCAGGAGAAACTTTTACAGTCGTTTCTCAGCCTGTTTCCTAGTGCAGGATGGAGGTTCCTGCATATTCACTGTAAAAACGGATTTGGAGCTAGTACCTTCCAATATATATTTATGGAGAGCAGTTTGCAACTGAAAGGAAACTTTGTGTTCCGAACAAGATAGGTAAAATACGGCTTTCACACACAATTATCCCTCAGATCTGAGCATGTGTTGAGACTTTTGTTCATCTAACACAAAGGGAAAGTTTTTCAGGAAAAAACTTTTGCAGTCGATTCTCAGCCTGTTTCTAAGTGACTGTTTGATGTTCCTGCAGTTTTCACTGTTAAACCGAGGTGGAGCTAGTTCCTCCCCATATAAATATATGGAGTGTAGTTTGAAACTGAAAAGGAACTTGGTCTTCCCAACATGCTAATTGAAGGACGGCATTCACACAAACATTTCCCTCAGAACTGAGCATGTGGAGATACGTTCGTTCATCTATCCCAAAATGAACGGGATGCGGGGAGAAACTTTACTCTGCTTTCTCGGCCTGTTTTCCTAGTGCCGGTTGTATGTTCTTGCAATTTTCACTGTAACACCGAGTCTGAGCTGGTACCTCCCAATATATATGTATGTAGTGATGTATGCATGTGAAAAGAAACTTTGGGTTCCCAACAAGCTTGGTGAAGGACGGCTTTCACTCAAAATATCTCCCAGAAATTAGCATGTTTAGACAGGTTAGTTCATCTAGCACATAGGGAACGGGTTGCATGAGAAACATTTACTCAGGATTCTCAGTCTGTTTCCTAGTGTCATTTTGAAGTTCCTGCAGTTTTCACTGTACAACCGTGTTCTAGCTTATACCTCCCCATTTATATGTATGGAGTGTATTTTGCAAATGGAAAAGAATCTTTGTGTTCCTAACAAGCGATTTGAAGGACGGCTTTTACACACACTTTTGTCTCAGAACTGAGATGTGAAGAGACGTTTATTCATCTAGCACAAAGGGAACTTTTTGCAAGAGAAAAATTTTACTCTGGTTTCTCAGCCTGGTTCCTAGTGCCGGTTTGAAGTTCCTGCAGTTTTTACCGTAAAACCGAGTTGGAGCTAGTGCCTCCACATATATGTATGGAGTGTAGATTGCAACTGAATAGAAACTTTGTGTTCCAAACAAGGCACATGTAAGACGGCTTTCATACACATATATCTCTCAGAAGTGAGCATGTGGAGAGACGTTTTTCATCTAGCACAATGGGAAAAGTCTTCAGGAGAAGTTTTACTCTCGTTTCTCAGTCTGTTTCCTTGTGCCTGTTTGAAGTTCCTGCAGTTTTCACAGTAAAACTGAGTTGGGACTAACACCCCATATATATTTATGGAGTGTAGGTTGCAAATGAATAGTATCCTTGTGTTCCCAACAAGCTTGTTGAAGGACTGCTTTCACACACAATTATCTCTCAGAACGAAGCATGTGGAGTGACGTTCTTTCAACACTCACAAAGGGAAGGAGTTGCAGGAGAAACACTTACAGTCATTTCTCAGCCTGTTTCTTAGTGCCAGATGGAGGTACCTGCAATACTCACTGTTAAACGGTGTTGGGGCTGGTACCTTCCATTATATATGAATGGATTGTAGTTTGCAATGAAAAGAAACTTTGTGTTCCTAACATGATAGGTGAAGGACGGCTTTCACACAGAGATGTCTCTCAGAACTGAGCAAGTGGAGAGACATTCGTTCATCTAGCACAAAAGCAAACGGTTTGCATGGGAAACTTTAATTCTGGTTTCTCGGACTGTTTCCTTGTTCGGGTTGAAGTTCCTGCAGTTTCCACTGTAAAACCGAGCTGGAGCTAGTACTTCCCATATATATTTTTGGAGTGTAGTTAGATCCTGAAAAGGAAATTTGTGTTCCCAACTTGCTAGGTGAAATACGGCTTTCACACACGCTTATCCCTCAGAACTGAGCATGTGGAGAGACTTTTGTTCATCTAGCACAAAATAAAAGGGTTGCAGGAGAAACTTTACTCTGCTTTCTCAGCCCGTTTCCTAGTGCCGTTTGGATGTCCTTGCAATTTTCACTGTAACACCGAGTTTGAGCTTCTACCTCACAATACAAATGTATGTAGTGAAGTTTGAAACTGAAGACAAACTTTGTGTTCCCAAAAAGCTAGGTGAAGGACGGCTTTAACTCACAAATATCTCCCAGAAATGAGCATGTTTAGAGACGTTAGTTCATCTAGCACAAAGGAATGGGCTGCAGGGGAAATCATTACTCAGGATTCTCAGTCTATTTCCTAGTTTCAGTTTGAAGTTCCTACAGTTTTCACTGTACAAACGTGTTCTAGCTTCTACCACCCCATATGTATGTATGGAGTGTAGTTTACAACTGAAAAGAAACTTTGTGTTCCTAGCCATCTATTTGAAGGACGGCGTTCACAAACACTTATCTCTCAGAACTGAGATGTGGAGAGAAGTTCCTTCATCTAGCTCAAAGGGAATGGGTTGCAAGAGAAAATTTTACTCTGGTTTCTCAGCCTGGTTCCTGGTGCCGGTTGGAATTTCCTGCAATTTTCACTGGAAAATCGAGTTGGAGCTTGTACCTCCTCATATATATATGGAGTGTAGATTGCAACTGAAACGAATCACTGTGTTTCAAACAAGCTACGTGTAAGAAGGCTTTCACACACATATATATCTCAGAACAGAGCATGTGGATAGACGTTTGTTGATCTAGCACAATGGGAAAGGTCTGCAGGAAAAGCTTTTGCTCTCGTTTCTCAGTCTGTTTCCTAGTGCCGGATTGAAGTACCTGCAGTTTTCACAGTAAAACATGGTTGGAACTAGTAACAACCCATATAAATATACGGATTGTAGTTGAAACTGAAAAGAATTTTTGTGTTCTCAACAAGCTAGGTGAAGGCTGGCTTTCACACACACCATATCTCTCAGAACCGATCATGTGGAGTGACGTTCGTTCAACTCGCACAAAGGGAACGAGTTGCAGGAGAAATGTTTACAGTCATTTCTCAGCCTGTTTCCAATTGCCTGACAGAAGTTCCTGCAATTTTCACTGTAAAACCGAGTTGGAGCTAGTACCTTCCTATAAATATGCATGGAGTATAGTTGGCAAATAAAAAGAAACTTTGTGTTCCAAACAAGATAGGTAAATTATGGCTTTCACACACAATTATCTCTCAGAACTGAGCATGTTTAGAGACGTTAGTTCATCTAGCACAAAGGAATGGGCTGCAGGGGAAATCATTACTCTGGATTCTCAGTCTATTTCCTAGTTTCAGTTTGAAGTTCCTACAGTTTTCACTGTACAAACTGTTCTAGTTTCTACCACCCCATATGTATGTATGGAGTGTAGTTTACAACTGAAAAGGAACTTTGTGTTCCTAGCCAGCTATTTGAAGAACGGCATTCACAAACACTTATCTCTCAGAACTGAGATGTGGAGAGAAGTTCCTTCATCTAGCTCAAAGGGAATGGGTTGCAAGAGAAAATTTTACTCTGGTTTCTCAGCCTGGTTCCTAGTGCCGGTTGGAATTTCCTGCAATTTTCACTGGAAAATCGAGTTGGAGCTTGTACCTCCTCATATATATATGGAGTGTAGTTTGCAACTGAACGAATCACTGTGTTCCAAACAAGCTACGTGTAAGAAGGCTTTCACACACATATATATCTCAGAACAGAGCATGTGGATAGACGTTTGTTCATCTAGCACAATGGGAAAGGTCTGCAGGAAAAGCTTTTGCTCTCGTTTCTCAGTCTGTTTCCTAGTGCCGGATTGAAGTACCTGCAGTTTTCACAGTAAAACATGGTTGGAACTAGTAACAACCCATATAAATATACGGATTGTAGTTTGAAACTGAAAAGAATCTTTGTGTTCCCAACAAGCTAGTTGTAGGACGGCTTTCACACACAATTACCTCTCAGAACGGAGCATGTGGAGTGACGTTCGTTCAACGCGCACAAAGGGAACGAGTTGCAGGGGAAACTTTTACAGTCGTTTCTCAGCCTGTTTCCTAGTGCAGGATGGAGGTTCCTGCAATATTCACTGTAAAACGGATTTGGAGCTAGACCCTTCCAATATATATTTATGGAGTGCAGTTTGCAACTGAAAGGAAACTTTGTGTTCCGAACAAGATAGGTAAAGTACGGCTTTCACACACAATTATCCCTCAGATCTGAGCATGTGTTGAGACGTTTGTTCATCTAACACAAAGGGAAAGTTTTTCAGGAAAAACTTTTGCAGTCGATTCTCAGCCTGTTTCTAAGTGACTGTTTGATGTTCCTGCAGTTTTCACTGTTAAACCGAGGTGGAGCTAGTTCCTCCCCATATAAATATATGGAGTGTAGTTTGAAACTGAAAAGGAACTTGGTCTTCCCAACATGCTAATTGAAGGACGGCATTCACACAAACATTTCCCTCAGAACTGAGCATGTGGAGATACGTTCGTTCATCTAGCCCAAAATGAACGGGATGCGGGAGAAACTTTACTCTGCTTTCTCGGCCTGTTTCCTAGTGCCGGTTGTATGTTCTTGCAATTTTCACTGTAACACCGAGTCTGAGCTGGTACCTCCCAATATATATGTATGTAGTGATGTATGCATGTGAAAAGAAACTTTGGGTTCCCAACAAGCTTGGTGAAGGACGGCTTTCACTCAAAATATCTCCCAGAAATTAGCATGTTTAGACAGGTTAGTTCATCTAGCACATAGGGAACGGGTTGCATGAGAAACATTTACTCAGAATTCTCAGTCTGTTTCCTAGTGTCATTTTGAAGTTCCTGCAGTTTTCACTGTACAACCGTGTTCTAGCTTATACCTCCCCATTTATATGTATGGAGTGTATTTTGCAAATGAAAAGAATCTTTGTGTTCCTAACAAGCGATTTGAAGGACGGCTTTTACACACACTTTTGTCTCAGAACTGAGATGTTAAGAGACGTTTATTCATCTAGCACAAAGGGAACTTTTTGCAAGAGAAAATTTTACTCTGGTTTCTCAGCCTGGTTCCTAGTGCCGGTTTGAAGTTCCTGCAGTTTTTACCGTAAAACCGAGTTGGAGCTAGTGCCTCCACATATATGTATGGAGTGTAGATTGCAACTGAATAGAAACTTTGTGTTCCAAACAAGGCACATGTAAGACGGCTTTCATACACATATATCTCTCAGAAGTGAGCATGTGGAGAGACGTTTTTCATCTAGCACAATGGGAAAAGTCTTCAGGAGAAGTTTTACCCTCGTTTCTCAGTCTGTTTCCTTGTGCCTGTTTGAAGTTCCTGCAGTTTTCACAGTAAAACTGAGTTGGGACTAACACCCCATATATATTTATGGAGTGTAGGTTGCAAATGAATAGTATCCTTGTGTTCCCAACAAGCTTGTTGAAGGACTGCTTTCACACACAATTATCTCTCAGAACGAAGCATGTGGAGTGACGTTCTTTCAACACTCACAAAGGGAAGGAGTTGCAGGAGAAACACTTACAGTCATTTCTCAGCCTGTTTCTTAGTGCCAGATGGAAGTACCTGCAATACTCACTGTTAAACGGTGTTGGGGCTGGTACCTTCCATTATATATGAATGGATTGTAGTTTGCAATGAAAAGAAACTTTGTGTTCCTAACATGATAGGTGAAGGACGGCTTTCACACAGAGATGTCTCTCAGAACTGAGCAAGTGGAGAGACATTCGTTCATCTAGCACAAAAGCAACGGTTTGCATGGGAAACTTTAATTCTGGTTTCTCGGACTGTTTCCTTGTTCGGGTTGAAGTTCCTGCAGTTTCCACTGTAAAAACCGAGCTGGAGCTAGTACTTCCCATATATATTTTTGGAGTGTAGTTAGATCCTGAAAAGGAAATTTGTGTTCCCAACTTGCTAGGTGAAATACGGCTTTCACACACGCTTATCCCTCAGAACTGAGCATGTGGAGAGACTTTTGTTCATCTAGCACAAAATAAAAGGGTTGCAGGAGAAACTTTACTCTGCTTTCTCAGCCCGTTTCCTAGTGCCGTTTGGATGTCCTTGCAATTTTCACTGTAACACCGAGTTTGAGCTTCTACCCTCACAATACAAATGTATGTAGTGAAGTTTGAAACTGAAGACAAACTTTGTGTTCCCAAAAAGCTAGGTGAAGGACGGCTTTAACTCACAAATATCTCCCAGAAATGAGCATGTTTAGAGACGTTAGTTCATCTAGCACAAAGGAATGGGCTGCAGGGGAAATCATTACTCAGGATTCTCAGTCTATTTCCTAGTTTCAGTTTGAAGTTCCTACAGTTTTTCACTGTACAAACGTGTTCTAGCTTCTACCACCCCATATGTATGTATGGAGTGTAGTTTACAACTGAAAAGAAACTTTGTGTTCCTAGCCATCTATTTGAAGGACGGCATACACAAACACTTATCTCTCAGAACTGAGATGTGGAGAGAAGTTCCTTCATCTAGCTCAAAGGGAATGGGTTGCAAGAGAAAATTTTACTCTGGTTTCTCAGCCTGGTTCCTGGTGCCGGTTGGAATTTCCTGCAATTTTCACTGGAAAATCGAGTTGGAGCTTGTACCTCCTCATATATATATGAAGTGTAGATTGCAACTGAAACGAATCACTGTGTTTCAAACAAGCTACGTGTAAGAAGGCTTTCACACACATATATATCTCAGAACAGAGCATGTGGATAGACGTTTGTTCATCTAGCACAATGGGAAAGGTCTGCAGGAAAAGCTTTTGCTCTCGTTTCTCAGTCTGTTTCCTAGTGCCGGATTGAAGTACCTGCAGTTTTCACAGTAAAACATGGTTGGAACTAGTAACAACCCATATAAATATACGGATTGTAGTTTGAAACTGAAAAGAATCTTTGTGTTCCCAACAAGCTAGTTGTAGGACGGCTTTCACACACAATTACCTCTCAGAACGGAGCATGTGGAGTGACGTTCGTTCAACGCGCACAAAGGGAACGAGTTGCAGGGGAAACTTTTACAGTCGTTTCTCAGCCTGTTCCTAGTGCAGGATGGAGGTTCCTGCAATATTCACTGTAAAACGGATTTGGAGCTAGACCCTTCCAATATATATTTATGGAGTGCAGTTTGCAACTGAAAGGAAACTTTGTGTTCCGAACAAGATAGGTAAAGTACGGCTTTCACACACAATTATCCCTCAGATCTGAGCATGTGTTGAGACGTTTGTTCATCTAACACAAAGGGAAAGTTTTTCAGGAAAAACTTTTGCAGTCGATTCTCAGCCTGTTTCTAAGTGACTGTTTGATGTTCCTGCAGTTTTCACTGTTAAACCGAGGTGGAGCTAGTTCCTCCCCATATAAATATATGGAGTGTAGTTTGAAACTGAAAAGGAACTTGGTCTCCCAACATGCTAATTGAAGGACGGCATTCACACAAACATTTCCCTCAGAACTGAGCATGTGGAGATACGTTCGTTCATCTAGCCCAAAATGAACGGGATGCGGAGAAACTTTACTCTGCTTTCTCGGCCTGTTTCCTAGTGCCGGTTGTATGTTCTTGCAAATTTTCACTGTAACACCGAGTCTGAGCTGGTACCTCCCAATATATATGTATGTAGTGATGTATGCATGTGAAAAGAAACTTTGGGTTCCCAACAAGCTTGGTGAAGGACGGCTTTCACTCAAAATATCTCCCAGAAATTAGCATGTTTAGACAGGTTAGTTCATCTAGCACATAGGGAACGGGTTGCATGAGAAACATTTACTCAGGATTCTCAGTCTGTTTCCTAGTGTCATTTTGAAGTTCCTGCAGTTTTCACTGTACAACCGTGTTCTAGCTTATACCTCCCCATTTATATGTATGGAGTGTATTTTGCAAATGAAAAGAATCTTTGTGTTCCTAACAAGCGATTTGAAGGACGGCTTTTACACACTCTTTTGTCTCAGAACTGAGATGTTAAGAGACGTTTTATTCATCTAGCACAAAGGGAACTTTTTGCAAGAGAAAATTTTACTCTGGTTTCTCAGCCTGGTTCCTAGTGCCGGTTTGAAGTTCCTGCAGTTTTTACCGTAAAACCGAGTTGGAGCTAGTGCCTCCACATATATGTATGGAGTGTAGATTGCAACTGAATAGAAACTTTGTGTTCCAAACAAGGCACATGTAAGACGGCTTTCATACACATATATCTCTCAGAAGTGAGCATGTGGAGAGACGTTTTTCATCTAGCACAATGGGAAAAGTCTTCAGGAGAAGTTTTACCCTCGTTTCTCAGTCTGTTTCCTTGTGCCTGTTTGAAGTTCCTGCAGTTTTCACAGTAAAACTGAGTTGGGACTAACACCCCATATATATTTATGGAGTGTAGGTTGCAAATGAATAGTATCCTTGTGTTCCCAACAAGCTTGTTGAAGGACTGCTTTCACACACAATTATCTCTCAGAACGAAGCATGTGGAGTGACGTTCTTTCAACACTCACAAAGGGAAGGAGTTGCAGGAGAAACACTTACAGTCATTTCTCAGCCTGTTTCTTAGTGCCAGATGGAAGTACCTGCAATACTCACTGTTAAACGGTGTTGGGGCTGGTACCTTCCATTATATATGAATGGATTGTAGTTTGCAATGAAAAGAAACTTTGTGTTCCTAACATGATAGGTGAAGGACGGCTTTCACACAGAGATGTCTCTCAGAACTGAGCAAGTGGAGAGACATTCGTTCATCTAGCACAAAGCAACGGTTTGCATGGGAAACTTTAATTCTGGTTTCTCGGACTGTTTCCTTGTTCGGGTTGAAGTTCCTGCAGTTTCCACTGTAAAACCGAGCTGGAGCTAGTACTTCCCATATATATTTTTGGAGTGTAGTTAGATCCTGAAAAGGAAATTTGTGTTCCCAACTTGCTAGGTGAAATACGGCTTTCACACACGCTTATCCCTCAGAACTGAGCATGTGGAGAGACTTTTGTTCATCTAGCACAAAATAAAAGGGTTGCAGGAGAAACTTTACTCTGCTTTCTCAGCCCGTTTCCTAGTGCCGTTTGGATGTCCTTGCAATTTTCACTGTAACACCGAGTTTGAGCTTCTACCTCACAATACAAATGTATGTAGTGAAGTTTGAAACTGAAGACAAACTTTGTGTTCCCAAAAAGCTAGGTGAAGGACGGCTTTAACTCACAAATATCTCCCAGAAATGAGCATGTTTAGAGACGTTAGTTCATCTAGCACAAAGGAATGGGCTGCAGGGGAAATCATTACTCAGGATTCTCAGTCTATTTCCTAGTTTCAGTTTGAAGTTCCTACAGTTTTCACTGTACAAACGTGTTCTAGCTTCTACCACCCCATATGTATGTATGGAGTGTAGTTTACAACTGAAAAGAAACTTTGTGTTCCTAGCCATCTATTTGAAGGACGGCATACACAAACACTTATCTCTCAGAACTGAGATGTGGAGAGAAGTTCCTTCATCTAGCTCAAAGGGAATGGGTTGCAAGAGAAAATTTTACTCTGGTTTCTCAGCCTGGTTCCTGGTGCCGGTTGGAATTTCCTGCAATTTTCACTGGAAAATCGAGTTGGAGCTTGTACCTCCTCATATATATATGGAGTGTAGATTGCAACTGAAACGAATCACTGTGTTTCAAACAAGCTACGTGTAAGAAGGCTTTCACACACATATATATCTCAGAACAGAGCATGTGGATAGACGTTTGTTGATCTAGCACAATGGGAAAGGTCTGCAGGAAAAGCTTTTGCTCTCGTTTCTCAGTCTGTTTCCTAGTGCCGGATTGAAGTACCTGCAGTTTTCACAGTAAAACATGGTTGGAACTAGTAACAACCCATATAAATATACGGATTGTAGTTTGAAACTGAAAAGAATTTTTGTGTTCTCAACAAGCTAGGTGAAGGCTGGCTTTCACACACACATATCTCTCAGAACCGATCATGTGGAGTGACGTTCGTTCAACTCGCACAAAGGGAACGAGTTGCAGGAGAAATGTTTACAGTCATTTCTCAGCCTGTTTCCAATTGCCTGACAGAAGTTCCTGCAATTTTCACTGTAAAACCGAGTTGGAGCTAGTACCTTCCTATAAATATGCATGGAGTATAGTTGGCAAATAAAAGAAACTTTGTGTTCCAAACAAGATAGGTAAATTATGGCTTTCACACACAATTATCTCTCAGAACTGAGCATGTTTAGAGACGTTAGTTCATCTAGCACAAAGGAATGGGCTGCAGGGGAAAACATTACTCTGGATTCTCAGTCTATTTCCTAGTTTCAGTTTGAAGTTCCTACAGTTTTCACTGTACAAACGTGTTCTAGCTTCTACCACCCCATATGTATGTATGGAGTGTAGTTTACAACTGAAAAGGAACTTTGTGTTCCTAGCCAGCTATTTGAAGAACGGCATTCACAAACACTTATCTCTCAGAACTGAGATGTGGAGAGAAGTTCCTTCATCTAGCTCAAAGGGAATGGGTTGCAAGAGAAAATTTTACTCTGGTTTCTCAGCCTGGTTCCTAGTGCCGGTTGGAATTTCTGCAATTTTCACTGGAAAATCGAGTTGGAGCTTGTACCTCCTCATATATATAAGGAGTGTAGTTTGCAACTGAAACGAATCACTGTGTTCCAAACAAGCTACGTGTAAGAAGGCTTTCACACACATATATATCTCAGAACAGAGCATGTGGATAGACGTTTGTTCATCTAGCACAATGGGAAAGGTCTGCAGGAAAGCTTTTGCTCTCGTTTCTCAGTCTGTTTCCTAGTGCCGGATTGAAGTACCTGCAGTTTTCACAGTAAAACATGGTTGGAACTAGTAACAACCCATATAAATATACGGATTGTAGTTTGAAACTGAAAAGAATCTTTGTGTTCCCAACAAGCTAGTTGTAGGACGGCTTTCACACACAATTACCTCTCAGAACGGAGCATGTGGAGTGACGTTCGTTCAACGCGCACAAAGGGAACGAGTTGCAGGGGAAACTTTTACAGTCGTTTCTCAGCCTGTTTCCTAGTGCAGGATGGAGGTTCCTGCAATATTCACTCTAAAACGGATTTGGAGCTAGACCCTTCCAATATATATTTATGGAGTGCAGTTTGCAACTGAAAGGAAACTTTGTGTTCCGAACAGATAGGTAAAGTACGGCTTTCACACACAATTATCCCTCAGATCTGAGCATGTGTTGAGAACGTTTGTTCATCTAACACAAAGGGAAAGTTTTTCAGGAAAAACTTTTGCAGTCGATTCTCAGCCTGTTTCTAAGTGACTGTTTGATGTTCCTGCAGTTTTCACTGTTAAACCGAGGTGGAGCTAGTTCCTCCCCATATAAATATATGGAGTGTAGTTTGAAACTGAAAAGGAACTTGGTCTTCCCACATGCTAATTGAAGGACGGCATTCACACAAACATATTCCCTCAGAACTGAGCATGTGGAGATACGTTCGTTCATCTAGCCCAAAATGAACGGGATGCGGGAGAAACTTTACTCTGCTTTCTCGGCCTGTTTCCTAGTGCCGGTTGTATGTTCTTGCAATTTTCACTGTAACACCGAGTCTGAGCTGGTACCTCCCAATATATATGTATGTAGTGATGTATGCATGTGAAAAGAAACTTTGGGTTCCCAACAAGCTTGGTGAAGGACGGCTTTCACTCAAAATATCTCCCAGAAATTAGCATGTTTAGACAGGTTAGTTCATCTAGCACATAGGGAACGGGTTGCATGAGAAACATTACTCAGGATTCTCAGTCTGTTTCCTAGTGTCATTTTGAAGTTCCTGCAGTTTTCACTGTACAACCGTGTTCTAGCTTATACCTCCCCATTTATATGTATGGAGTGTATTTTGCAAATGAAAAGAATCTTTGTGTTCCTAACAAGCGATTTGAAGGACGGCTTTTAAACACTCTTTTGTCTCAGAACTGAGATGTTAAGAGACGTTTATTCATCTAGCACAAAGGGAACTTTTTGCAAGAGAAAATTTTACTCTGGTTTCTCAGCCTGGTTCCTAGTGCCGGTTTGAAGTTCCTGCAGTTTTTACCGTAAAACCGAGTTGGAGCTAGTGCCTCCACATATATGTATGGAGTGTAGATTGCAACTGAATAGAAACTTTGTGTTCCAAACAAGGCACATGTAAGACGGCTTTCATACACATATATCTCTCAGAAGTGAGCATGTGGAGAGACGTTTTTCATCTAGCACAATGGGAAAAGTCTTCAGGAGAAGTTTTACTCTCGTTTCTCAGTCTGTTTCCTTGTGCCTGTTTGAAGTTCCTGCAGTTTTCACAGTAAAACTGAGTTGGGACTAACACCCCATATATATTTATGGAGTGTAGGTTGCAAATGAATAGTATCCTTGTGTTCCCAACAAGCTTGTTGAAGGACTGCTTTCACACACAATTATCTCTCAGAACGAAGCATGTGGAGTGACGTTCTTTCAACACTCACAAAGGGAAGGAGTTGCAGGAGAAACACTTACAGTCATTTCTCAGCCTGTTTCTTAGTGCCAGATGGAGGTACCTGCAATACTCACTGTTAAACGGTGTTGGGGCTGGTACCTTCCATTATATATGAATGGATTGTAGTTTGCAATGAAAAGAAACCTTGTGTTCCTAACATGATAGGTGAAGGACGGCTTTCACACAGAGATGTCTCTCAGAACTGAGCAAGTGGAGAGACATTCGTTCATCTAGCACAAAAGCAACGGTTTGCATGGGAAAATTTAATTCTGGTTTCTCGGACTGTTTCCTTGTTCGGGTTGAAGTTCCTGCAGTTTCCACTGTAAAACCGAGCTGGAGCTAGTACTTCCCATATATATTTTTGGAGTGTAGTTAGATCCTGAAAAGGAAATTTGTGTTCCCAACTTGCTAGGTGAAATACGGCTTTCACACACGCTTATCCCTCAGAACTGAGCATGTGGAGAGACTTTTGTTCATCTAGCACAAAATAAAAGGGTTGCAGGAGAAACTTTACTCTGCTTTCTCAGCCCGTTTCCTAGTGCCGTTTGGATGTCCTTGCAATTTTCACTGTAACACCGAGTTTGAGCTTCTACCTCACAATACAAATGTATGTAGTGAAGTTTGAAACTGAAGACAAACTTTGTGTTCCCAAAAAGCTAGGTGAAGGACGGCTTTAAACTCACAAATATCTCCCAGAAATGAGCATGTTTAGAGACGTTAGTTCATCTAGCACAAAGGAATGGGCTGCAGGGGAAATCATTACTCAGGATTCTCAGTCTATTTCCTAGTTTCAGTTTGAAGTTCCTACAGTTTTCACTGTACAAACGTGTTCTAGCTTCTACCACCCCATATGTATGTATGGAGTGTAGTTTACAACTGAAAAGAAACTTTGTGTTCCTAGCCATCTATTTGAAGGACGGCATACACAAACACTTATCTCTCAGAACTGAGATGTGGAGAGAAGTTCCTTCATCTAGCTCAAAGGGAATGGGTTGCAAGAGAAAATTTTACTCTGGTTTCTCAGCCTGGTTCCTGGTGCCGGTTGGAATTTCCTGCAATTTTCACTGGAAAATCGATTTGGAGCTTGTACCTCCTCATATATATATGGAGTGTAGATTGCAACTGAAACGAATCACTGTGTTTCAAACAAGCTACGTGTAAGAAGGCTTTCACACACATATATATCTCAGAACAGAGCATGTGGATAGACGTTTGTTGATCTAGCACAATGGGAAAGGTCTGCAGGAAAAGCTTTTGCTCTCGTTTCTCAGTCTGTTTCCTAGTGCCGGATTGAAGTACCTGCAGTTTTCACAGTAAAACATGGTTGGAACTAGTAACAACCCATATAAATATACGGATTGTAGTTTGAAACTGAAAAGAATTTTTGTGTTCTCAACAAGCTAGGTGAAGGCTGGCTTTCACACACACATATCTCTCAGAACCGATCATGTGGAGTGACGTTCGTTCAACTCGCACAAAGGGAACGAGTTGCAGGAGAAATGTTTACAGTCATTTCTCAGCCTGTTTCCAATTGCCTGACAGAAGTTCCTGCAATTTTCACTGTAAAACCGAGTTGGAGCTAGTACCTTCCTATAAATATGCATGGAGTATAGTTGGCAAATAAAAAGAAACTTTGTGTTCCAAACAAGATAGGTAAATTATGGCTTTCACACACAATTATCTCTCAGAACTGAGCATGTTTAGAGACGTTAGTTCATCTAGCACAAAGGAATGGGCTGCAGGGGAAAACATTACTCTGGATTCTCAGTCTATTTCCTAGTTTCAGTTTGAAGTTCCTACAGTTTTCACTGTACAAACGTGTTCTAGCTTCTACCACCCCATATGTATGTATGGAGTGTAGTTTACAACTGAAAAGGAACTTTGTGTTCCTAGCCAGCTATTTGAAGAACGGCATTCACAAACACTTATCTCTCAGAACTGAGATGTGGAGAGAAGTTCCTTCATCTAGCTCAAAGGGAATGGGTTGCAAGAGAAAATTTTACTCTGGTTTCTCAGCCTGGTTCCTAGTGCCGGTTGGAATTTCCTGCAATTTTCACTGGAAAATCGAGTTGGAGCTTGTACCTCCTCATATATATATGGAGTGTAGTTTGCAACTGAAACGAATCACTGTGTTCCAAACAAGCTACGTGTAAGAAGGCTTTCACACACATATATATCTCAGAACAGAGCATGTGGATAGACGTTTGTTCATCTAGCACAATGGGAAAGGTCTGCAGGAAAAGCTTTTGCCCTCGTTTCTCAGTCTGTTTCCTAGTGCCGGATTGAAGTACCTGCAGTTTTCACAGTAAAACATGGTTGGAACTAGTAACAACCCATATAAATATACGGATTGTAGTTTGAAACTGAAAAGAATTTTTGTTTTCTCAACAAGCTAGGTGAAGAATGGCTTTCACACACACATATCTCTCAGAACCGATCATGTGGACTGACGTTCGTTCAACTCGCACAAAGGGAACGAGTTGCAGGAGAAATGTTTACAGTCATTTCTCAGCCTGTTTCCAATTGCCTGACGGAAGTTCCTGCAATTTTCTATGTAAAATCGAGTTGGAGCTAGTACCTTCCTTTATATACGCATGGAGTATAGTTGGCAAATAAAAAGAAACTTTGTATTCCAAACAAGATAGGTAAATTATGGCTTTCACACACAATTATTTCTCAGAACTGAGCATGTGGAGAGACTTTTGTTCATCTAGCACAAAGGGAATATTTTCCCGGAAAAACTTTTGCAGCAGTTTCTCAGCCTATTTCTAAGTGCCTGTTTGACGTTCCTGCAGTTCTCACTGTTGAAACGAGTTGCAGCTAGTTCCTCCCCTTATAAATGTATGGAGTGTAGTTGGAAACTGAAAAGGAAATTTGTGTTCCATACATGCTATGTGAAGGACCGCTTTCACACACACTTATCCCTTAGAACTGAGCTTGTGGATAGAAGTTCATTCATCCAACCCAAAATGAACGGGATGCGGGAAAAACTTTACTCTGCTTTCTCGGCCTGTTTCCTAGTGCAGGTTGTATGTTCTTGCAATTTTCACTGTAACACCGAGTCTGAGCTGGTACCTCCCAATATATATGTATGTAGTGAAGTATGCATGTGAAAAGAAACTTTGTGTTCCCAACGAGCTTGGTGAAGGACGGCTTTCACTCAAAATATCTCCCAGAAGTTAGCATGTTTAGACAGGTTAGTTCATCTAGAACATAGGGAACGGGCTGCATGAGAAACATTTACTCAGGATTCTCAGTCTGTTTCCTAGTGTCATTTTGAAGTTCCTGCAGTTTTCACTGTACAAACGTGTTCTAGCTTATACCTCCCCATTTATATGTATGGAGTGTATTTTCCAAATGTAAAGAATCTTTGTGTTCCTAACAAGCGATTTGAAGGACGGCTTTTACACACACTTTTGTCTCAGAACTGAGATGTGAAGAGACGTTTATTCATCTAGCACAAAGGGAACTGTTTGCAGGAGAAAATTTTACTCTGGTTTCTCAGCCTGGTTCCTAGTGCCGGTTTGAAGTTCCTGCAGTTTTCGCCATAAAACCGAGTTGGAGCCAGTGCCTCCACATATATGTATGAAGTGTAGATTGCAACTGAATAGAAACTTTGTGTTCCCAAACAGCTAGGTGAAGTTCGGCTTTCACACTCATGTTTCTCTCAGATCTGAGCAAGTGGAGAGACGATTGTTAAGCTAGCACAAATGGAACGGGTTGCATGTGAATCTTTAATTCTGGTTTCTCAGACTGTTTCCTCGTTTGGGTTTGAAGTTCCTGCAGTTTCCACTGTAAACCCGATTTTGAGCTGTACCTCCCCATATAAATGTATGGTGTATAGATTTAAACTGAAAAGGAACTTTGTGTTCCCAACATGCTAGTTGAAGTATGGCTTTCACACACATTTATCCCTCACAACTGAGCATGTGGAGAGACATTTGTTCATCTAGCACAATGAGAAAGGGCTGCAGAAAAAGTTTTACTCCCGTTTCTCAGTCTGTTTCCAAGTGCCCGTTTGAAGTTCCTGTTGTTTTCACAATAAAACAGATTTGGAGGTATTACATCCCCATATATATATCTAGAGTGTAGTTTGCAACTGAAAAGTAACTTTGTGTTCCACACAAGCTAGGTGAAGGATGGCTTTCACACACAATTTTCTCTCAGAACTAAGCATGTGGAGAGAAGTTTGTTCATCTACCACAAAGGGAATGGGCAACAGGTGAAACTTTTACTCTAGATTCTCAGACTGTTTCCTAGTGTCTGTTTCAAGTTCTTTCAGTTTTCACTGCAAAACCGTTTTGGGGCGTTTACATCCCCATATATAAAATGGTGTGTATTTTGCAACTGAAAAGAAACTTTGGGTTCCAACAAAGCTATTTGAAAGACTGCTTACACACACACTTATGTCTCAGAACTGAGATGTGGAGAGACGTTCCTTCATCTAGCTCAAGGGAACGGGTTGCAAGAGGAAATTTTACTCTGTTTTCTCAGCCTGTTTCCTAGTGCCCGTTTGAATTTCCTGCAGTTTCAATGGAAAACCGTGTGGAGCTTGTACCTCCCCATATATGTATGAATTGTAGATGGCAACTGAACAGTATCTTTGTGTTCCAAACAAGTTATGTGTAAGATGGCTTTCACACACTTATATATCTCAGAACTGAGCATGTGGAGAGACTTTTGTTCATCTAGCACAATGGGAAATGCCTGAAGGAGAAGCATTTACTCTCGTTTCTGTGTCTGTTTCCTAGTGCCGGTTTGAAATTCCTGCAGTTTTCAGAGTAAATCCGAGTTGGAACTAGCATCCCATATATTTTTATGGAGTGTAGTTTGCAACTGAAAAGAATCTTTGTGTTCCCAACAAGCTAGTTGTAGGACGGCTTTCACACACAATTACAACTCAGAAAGGAGCATGTGGAGTGACGTTCGTTCAACGCGCACAAAGTGAACGGTTTGCAGGAGAAACTTTTACAGTCGTTTCTCAGCCTGTTTCGTAGTGCAGGATGGAGGTTCCTGCAATATTCACTGTAAAACGGATTTGGAGCTAGTACCTTCCAATATATATTTATGGAGTGCAGTTTGCAACTGAAAGGAAACTTTGTGTTCCGAACAAGATAGGTAAAGTACGGCTTTCACACACAATTATCCCTCAGATCTGAGCATGTGTTGAGACGTTTGTTCATCTAACACAAAGAGAAAGTTTTCAGGAAAAACTTTTGCAGTCGATTCTCAGCCTGTTTCTAAGTGACTGTTTGACGTTCCTGCAGTTTTCACTGTTAAACCGAGGTGGAGCTAGTTCTTCCCCATATAAATATATGGAGTGTAGTTTGAAACTGAAAAGGAACTTGGTCTTCCCAACATGCTAGTTGAAGGACGGCTTTCACAAAAACATTTCCCTCAGATCTGAGCATGTGGAGATACGTTCGTTCATCTAGCCCAAAATGAACGGGATGCGGGAGAAACTTTACTCTGCTTTCTCGGCCTGTTTCCTAGTGCCGCTTTTATGTTCTTGCAATTTTCACTGTAACACCGAGTCTGAGCTGGTACCTCCCAATATATATGTATGTAGTGATGTATGCATGTGAAAAGAAACTTTGGGTTCCCAACAAGCTTGGTGAAGGACGGCTTTCACTCAAAATATCTCCCAGAAATTAGCATGTTTAGACAGGTTAGTTCATCTAGCACATAGGGAACGGGCTGCATGAGAAACATTTACTCAGGATTCTCAGTCTGTTTCCTAGTGTCATTTTGAAGTTCCTGCAGTTTTCACTGTACAACCGTGTTCTAGCTTATACCTCCCCATTTATATGTATGGAGTGTATTTTCCAAATGTAAAGAATCTTTGTGTTCCTAACAAGCGATTTGAAGGACGGCTTTTACACACAATTTTGTCTGAGAACTGAGATGTGAAGGGACATTTATTCATCTAGCACAAAGGGAACTTTTTGCAGGAGAAAATTTTACTCTGGTTTCTCAGCCTGGTTCCTAGTGCCGGTTTGAATTTCCTGCAGTTTTCGCCGTAAAACCGATTTGGAGCTAGTGCCTCCACATATATGTATGGAGTGTAGATTGCAACTGAAAAGAAACATTGTATTCCAAACAAGGCACATGTAAGACGGCTTTCATACACATATATCCCTCAAAACTGAGCATGTGGAGAGACGTTTGTTCATCTAGCACAATGGGAAAATCTTCAGGAAAAGTTTACTCTCATTTCTCAGTCTGTTTCCTTGTGCCGGTTTGAAGTTCCTGCAGTTTTCACAGTAAAACTGAGTTGGGACTAACACCCCATATATATTTTTGGAGTGTAGGTTGCAAATGAAAAGTATCCTTGTGTTCCCAACAAGCTAGTTGAAGGACTGCTTTCACACACAATTACCTCTCAGAACGGAGCATGTGGAGTGACGTTCGTTCAACTCTCACAAAGGGAAGGAGTTGCAGGAGAAACACTTACAGTCATTTCTCAGCCTGTTTCCTAGTGCCAGATGGAAGTTCCTGCAATACTCACTGTAAAACGGTGTTGGGGCTAGTACCTTCCAATATAAATGTATGGATTGCAGTTTGCAATGAAAAGAAACTTTGTGTTCCTAACATGATAGGTGAAGGGTGGCTTTCACACACAATAATCTCTCAGAAATGAGCATGTGTAGTGACTTTTGTTCATCTGGCACAATGGGAAGTGTCTGCAGAAGTAGCTGTTACTCCCGTTTTTCAGTCTGTTTCCAAGTGCCGGTTTGAAGTTCCTGTAGTTTTCACAGTAAAACAGAGTTAGAGGTATTGCCTCCCATATATCTGTCTAGAATGTATTTTGCAACTGACAAGAAACTTTGTGTTTCCAAACAGCTAGGTGAAGGACGGCTTTCACACAGAGATGTCTCTCAGAACTGAGCAAGTGGAGAGACATTCGTTCATCTAGCACAAAAGCAACGGTTTGCATGGGAAACTTTAATTCTGGTTTCTCGGACTGTTTCCTTGTTCGGGTTGAAGTTCCTGCAGTTTCCACTGTAAAACCGAGCTGGAGCTAGTACTTCCCATATATATTTTTGGAGTGTAGTTAGATCCTGAAAAGGAAATTTGTGTTCCCAACTTGCTAGGTGAAATACGGCTTTCACACACGCTTATCCCTCAGAACTGAGCATGTGGAGAGACTTTTGTTCATCTAGCACAAAATAAGAGGGTTTCAGGAGAAACTTTACTCTGCTTTCTCAGCCCGTTTCCTAGTGCCGTTTGGATGTTCTTGCAATTTTCACTGTAACACCGAGTTTGAGCTTCTACCTCACAATATAAATGTATGTATTGAAGTTTGAAACTGAAGACAAACTTTGTGTTCCCAAAAAGCTAGGTGAAGGACGGCTTTATCTCACAAATATCTCCCAAAAATGAGCATGTTTAGAGACGTTAGTTCATCTAGCACAAAGGAATGGGCTGCAGGGTAAAACATTACTCTGGATTCTCAGTCTATTTCCTAGTTTCAGATTGAAGTTCCTACAGTTTTCACTGTACAAACGTGTTCTAGCTTCTACCACCCCATATGTATGTATGGAGTGTAGTTTACAACTGAAAAGGAACTTTGTGTTCCTAGCCAGTTATTTGAAGGACGGCATTCACAAACACTTATCTCTCAGAACTGAGATGTGGAGAGAAGTTCTTTCATCTAGCTCAAAGGAAATGGGTTGCAAGAGAAAATTTTACTCTGGTTTCTCAGCCTGGTTCCTAGTGCCGGTTGGAATTTCCTGCAATTTTCACTGGAAAATCGAGTTGGAGCTTGTATCTCCTCATATATATATGGAGTGTAGATTGCAACTGAAACGAATCACTGTGTTCCAAACAAGCTACGTGTAAGAAGGCTTTCACACACATATATACCTCAGAACAGAGCATGTGGATAGACTTTTGTTCATCTAGCACAATGGGAAATGTCTGCAGGAAAAGCTTTTGCTCTCGTTTCTCTGTCTGTTTCCTAGTGCCGGATTGATGTACCTGCAGTTTTCACAGTAAATTATGGTTGGAACTAGTACCAACCCATATAAATATATGGATTGTAGTTTGAAACTGAAAAGAATTTTTGTGTTCTCAACAAGCTAGGTGAAGGCTGGCTTTCACACACACATATCTCTCAGAACCGATCATGTGGATGGACGATCGTTCAACTCACAAAAAGGGAACGATTTGCAGGAGAAATGTTTACAGTCATTTCTCAGCCTGTTTCCAATTGCCTGACGGAAGTTCCTGCAATATTCACTGTAAAACCGAGTTGGAGCTAGTACCTTCCTATAAATATTCATGGATTATAGTTGGCAAAAAAAAGAAGCTTTGTGTTCCAAACAAGATAGGTAAACTATGGCTTTCACACACACATATCTCTCAGAACCGATCATGTGGAGTGACGTTCTTTCAACTTGCACAAAGGGAACGAGTTGCAGGAGAAATGTTTACAGTCATTTCTCAGCCTGTTTCCAATTGCCTGACGGAAGTTCCTGCAATTTTCACTGTAAAACCGAGTAGGAACTAGTACCTTCCTTTAAATATGCATGGAGTATAGTTGGCAAATATAAAGAAACTTTTTGTTCCAAACAAGATAAGTAAATTATGGCTTTCACTCTCAAGTATCTCTCAGAACTGAGCATGTGGAGAGACGTTTGTTCATCTAGCACAAAGGGAATATTTTTCTGGAAAAATTTTTGCAGCAGTTTCTCAGCATGTTTCTAAGTGCCTGTTTGACGTTCCTGCAGTTCTCACTGTTAAAACGATTTGGAGCTAGTTCCTCCCCTTATAAATGTATGGACTGTAGTTTGAAACTGAAAAGGAACCTTGTTTTCCCAACATGCTAGGTGAAGGACGGCTTTCACACACACTTATCCCTTAGAACTGAGCTTGTAAATAGACGTTCGTTCATCTAGCCCAAATTGAACCGAATGCGGGTGAAATTTTACTCTGCTTTCTCGGCCTGTTTCCTAGTGCCGTTTGTATGTTCTTGCAATTTTCACTGTAACAACGAGTCTGAGCTGGTACCTCCCAATATATATGTTTGTAGTGAAGTATGCATGTGAAAAGAAACTTTGTGTTCCCAACAAGCTTTGTGAAGGACGGCTTTCACTCAAAATATCTCCCAGAAATTAGGAAGTTTAGAGAGGTTATTTCATCTAGCACATTGGGAACGGGCTGCATGAGAAACATTTACTCAGGATTCTCAGTCTGTTTCCTAGTGTCATTTTGAAGTTCCTGCAGTTTTCACTGTACAACCGTGTTCTAGCTTATACCTCCCCATTTATATGTATGGAGTGTATTTTGCAAATGAACAGAATCTTTGTGTTCCTAACAAGCTAGTTGTAGGACGGCTTTCACACACAATTACCTCTCAGAACGGAGCATGTGGAGTGACGTTCGTTCAACGCGCACAAAGGGAACGAGTTGCAGGAGAAACTTTTACAGTCGTTTCTCAGCCTGTTTCCTAGTGCAGGATGGAGGTTCCTGCAATATTCACTGTAAAACGTATTTGGAGCTGGTACCTTCCCATATATATTTATGGAGTGCAGTTTGCAACTGAAAGGAAACTTTGTGTTCCGAACAATATAGGTAAAGTACGGCTTTCACACACAATTATCCCTCAGATCTGAGCATGTGTTGAGACGTTTGTTCATCTAGCACAAAGGGAAAATTTTTCAGGAAAAACTTTTGCAGTCGATTCTCAGCCTGTTTCTAAGTGACTGTTTGACTTTCCTGCAGTTCTCACTGTTAAACCGAGGTGGAGCTAGTTCCTCTCCATATAAATGTATGGAGTGTAGTTTTAAACTGAAAAGGAACTTGGTCTTCCCAACATTCTAGTTGAAGGACGGCTTTCACACAAATATTTCCCTCAGATCTGAGCATGTGGAGATACGTTCGTTCATCTTGCCCAAAATGAACGCGTTGCTGGAGAAAGTATACTCTGTTTTCTCCGCCTGTTTCCTAGTGCTTGTGCATATTCTTGCAATTTTCACTGTAACACCGAGTTTGAGCTTGTAACTACCAATATATATGTATGTAGTGAAGTTTGCATGTGTAA
The DNA here is from genome assembly GCF_009834535.1 of Camelus ferus. NCBI lineage: Eukaryota > Metazoa > Chordata > Mammalia > Artiodactyla > Camelidae > Camelus > Camelus ferus. The sequence goes on along the minus strand of NC_045731.1, from coordinate 10,947,626 downwards.
AGAAACTTTGTGTTCCCAAAAAGCTAGGTGAAGTACGGCTTTCACTCACAAATATCTCCCAGAAATGAGCATGTTTAGAGACGTTAGTTTATCTAGAACAAAGAGAAGGGGCTGCATGGGAAACTTTAATTGTGGTTTATCAGAATGTTTCCTTGTTTGGGTTTGAAGTTCCTGCATTTTCCACTATAAAACCGATTTGGAGCTAGTACATTCCAGGATACATGTATGGATTGCAGTTGTCAACTGAAAAGAAACTTTGTGTTCTGAACAAGGTAGGTGAAGAACGGCTTTCACACACAATTATCACTCAGAACGTAGCATGTGGAGAGACTTTTGTTCATCTAGCACAATGAGAAATGTCTGCAGAAGAAGATTTTATTCCCGTTTCTCAGTCTATTTCCAAGTGCCGGTTTGAAGTTCCTGTAGTTTTCACAGTAAAACCGATTTGGAGGTATCACCTCCCCATATATAAGTCTACAGTGTATTTTGCAACTGAAAAGGAACTTTGTGTTCCCAACAAGCTAGGTGAAGGGCGGCTTTCAAACAAATATTTCTCTCAGAACTCAGCAAGTGGAGAGACGATTGTTCATCTAGCACAAAAGGAAAGGTTTGCATGGGAATGTTTAATTCTGATTTCTCAGACTGTTTCCTCGTCTGGGTTTGAAGTTCCTGCAGTTTTCACTGTAAAACCGAGTTTGAGCTTTTACCTCCCTATATAAATGTATGGAGTATAGTTTGAAACTGAAAAGAAACTTTGTGTTCCCAACATGCTAGTTGAAGGAAGGCTTTCACACACACTTATCCCTCACAACTGAGCTTGTGGAGAGACTTTTGTTCATCTAGCACTAAATGAATGGTTTGCAGGAGACAATTTACTCTGCTTTCTCAACCCATTTCCTACTGCCGGTTGGATGTCTTGCAATTTTCACTGTAACACCGAGTTTGAGCTTGTAGCTCCCGTTATATATGTATGTAGTGAAGTTTGAAACTGAAGACAAACTTTGTGTTCCCAGATAGCTAGTTGAAGGACGGGTTTAACTCACAAATATCTCCCAGAAATGAGCATGTTTAGAGATGTTTGTTCATCTAGCACAAAGAGAATGGGCTGTAGGAGAAACCTTTACTCTGGATTCTAAGACTATTTCCTAGTTTTGGTTTGAATTTCCTACAGTTTTCACTGTACAAACATGTTCGAGTTTGTACCACCCCAAATGTATGTATGGATTGTAATTTACAACTGAAAATAAACTTTGTGTTCCTAACAATCTATATGAAGGACGGCTTTCACACACACTTATCTCTCAGAACTGAGATGTGGAGAGACGTTCCTTCATCTAGCTCAAAGGGAACGGGTTGCAAGAGGAAATTTTACTCTGGTTTCTCAGCCTGTTTCCTAGTGCCCGTTTGAAGTTCCTGCAGTTTTCACTGTAAAACCGAGTTGGAGCTAGTACCTCCCCCTATTTTATGAAGTTTAGATTGAAACTGGAAAGAATCTTTGGGTTCTAAACAAGCTATGTGTAAGATGGCTTCACACACATATATTTCTCAGATCTGAGTATGTGGAGGGACGTTTGTTAATCTAGCACAATGGGAAAGGACTGCAGGAGAAGCTTTTACTCTCATTTCTGTGTCAGTTTCCTAGTGCCAGCTTGAAGTTCATGCAGTTTTCAAAGTAAATCCGAGTTGGAACTAACACACCATATATATTTATGAAGTGTGGTTTGCAACTGAAAAGAATCTTTGTGTTCCCAACAAGCTAGTTGTAGGACGGCTTTCACACAAAATTATCTCTCAGGACGGAGCATGTGGATTGACGATCGTTCAAATCGCAGAAAGGGAACGAGTTTCAGGAGAAACTCTTACAGTCGTTTCTCAGCCTGTTTACTATTGACGATGGAGTTTCCTGCAATATTCACTCAAAAACGGATTGGAACTTGTAACTTCCAATATATATGTATGGAGTGCAGTTTGCAACTGAAAAAAAATTTGTGTTCCAAACAAGATTGGTGAAGGGCGGCTATAACACACAATTGTCTCTCAGAACTGAGCATGTGGAGAGACATTTGTTCATCTAGCACAATGAGAAAGGGCTGCAGAAAAAGTTTTTACTCCCGTTTCTCAGTCTGTTTCCAAGTGCCCGTTTGAAATTCCTGTTGTTTTCACAATAAAACAGATTTGGAGGTATTACATCCCCATATATATATCTAGAGTGTAGTTTGCAACTGAAAAGTAACTTTGTGTTCCACACAAGCTAGGTGAAGGATGGCTTTCACACACAATTTTCTCTCAGATCTAAGCATGTGGAGAGACGTTTGTTCATCTACCACAAAGGGAATGGGCTGCAGGAGAAACTTTTACTCTAGATTCTCAGACTGTTTCCTAGTGTCTGTTTCAAGTTCTTTCAGTTTTCACTTCAAAACTGTTTTGGGGCGTTTACATCCCCATATATAATAATGGTGTGTAGTTTGCAACTGAAAAGAAACTTTGGGTTCCTAAAAAGCTATTTGAAAGACTGCTTACACACACACTTATGTCTCAGAACTGAGATGTGGAGAGACGTTCCTTCATCTAGCTCAAAGGGAACGGGTTGCAAGAGGAAATTTTACTCTGTTTTCTCAGCCTGTTTCCTAGTGCCCGTTTGAATTTCCTGCAGTTTTCTATGGAAAACCGAGTTGGAGCTAGTACCTCCCCATATATGTATGAAGTGTAGATGGCAACTGAACAGTATCTTTGTGTTCCAAACAACTTATGTGTAAGATGGCTTTCACACACTTATATTTCTCAGAACTGAGCATGTGGAGAGACTTTTGTTCATCTAGCACAATGGGAAATGCCTGAAGGAGAAGCATTTACTCTCGTTTCTGTGTCTGTTTCCTAGTGCCGGTTTGAAATTCCTGCAGTTTTCAGAGTAAATCCGAGTTGGAACTAACATCCCATATATTTTTATGGAGTGTAGTTTGCAACTGAAAAGAATCTTTGTGTTCCCAACAAGCTAGTTGTAGGATGGCTTTCACACACAATTACCTCTCAGAACGGAGCATGTGGAGTGACGTTCGTTCAACGTGCACAAAGGCAACGAGTTGCAGGACAAACTTTTACAGTCGTTTCTCAGCCTGTTTCGTAGTGCAGGATGGAGGTTCCTGCAATATTCACTGTAAAACGGATTTGGAGCTAGTACCTTCCAATATATATTTATGGAGTGCAGTTTGCAACTGAAAGGAAACTTTGTGTTCCGAACAAGATAGGTAAAGTACGGCTTTCACACACAATTATCCCTCAGATCTGAGCATGTGGAGAGACGTTTGTTCATCTAGCACAAAGGAAAGTTTTTTTAAGAAAAACTTTTTCAGTCGATTCTGAGCTTGTTTCTAAGTGCCTGTTTGACTTTCCTTCAATTCTCACTGTTAAACTGAGGTGGAGCTATTTCCTCCCCATATAAATATATGGAGTGTTGTTTGAAACTTGAAAGGAAATTTGTGTTCCCATCATGCTAGGTGAAAGACGGCTTTCACACACACTTATCCCTCAGAACTGAGCATGTGGAGAGACGTTCGTTCAGCTTGCAAAATTTAACGGTTTGCAAGAGAAACTTGACTCTGCTTCCTCCACCTGTTTCCTAGTGCCGGTGGATGTTCTTGCAATTTTCACTGTAACACCGAGTTTGAGCTTGTACTTCCCAATATATATGTATGTAGTGTAGATTGCAAGTGTAAAGAACCTTCGTGTTCCAGAAACGCTATGTGAAGGACGGTTTCACTCACAAATATCCCCTGAAATAAGCATGTTTAGAGACGTTAGTTCATCTAGCACAAAAGGAACGGGCTGCATGAGAAACTTTTACTCAGGATTTTCAGTCTGTTTCCTATTGTCGGTTTGAAGTTCCGGCAGTTTTCACTGTACAACCGTGTCCTAGTTTTTACCTCCCCATACATATTTGGTGTTGTTTCCAAATGAAAAGAATCTTTGTGCTCCTAACAAACTATTTGAAAAGGCTTTCACAAACACTTATCTCTAAGAACTGAGATGTGGAGAGACGTTCTTTCATCTAACACAGAGGGAATGGGCTGCAGTAGAAACTTTTACTCTAGATTCTCAGACTGTTTCCTAGTGTCGGTTTCAAGTTCTTTCAGTTTTCACTGTAAAATCGTGTTGAAGCGTGTACATCCCCTTATAAAAAAATGGAGTTTATTTGGCAACTGAAAAGAAACTTTGGGTTCCTAACAAGCTATGTGAAATATGGCTTTCACACACACTTATCATTCAGAAACGAGCATGTAGAGAGATATTTGTTAATCTATCATAAAGGGAAAAATTGGCAGTAGAAGATTTTACTCCGGTTTCTCTGTGTGTTTCGTAGTGCCTGTTTGAAGTTCCTATAGTTTTCACACTAAAATCAAGTTGGAGCTTTTACCTCTCCATATATATTTATAGATTGCAGTTTGCAACTGAAAAGAATATTTGGGTTCCAAACAAGCTACGTGTAAGTCGGTTTTCACACACACTTATCTCTCAGAACTGAGCAAGTGGAGAGACGTTCTTTCATCTAGCACAAATGGAACGGGTTGCATGGGAATCTTTAATTCTGGTTTCTCAGACTGTTTCCTCGTTTGGGTTTGAAGTTCCTGCAGTTTCCACTGTACAAACGTGTCCTAGCTTACACCTCTCCATACGTGTGTATGGAGAGAAGATTCCAAATGAAAAAAACTTTATGTTCCTAACAAAATATTTGAAGGACGGCTTTCACACACACTTATCTCTAAGAACTGAGACGTGGAAAGACGTTCATTCATCTAGCACAAAGGGAATGGTTTGCAGGAGAAAATTGTACTCTGGTTCCTCAGCCTGGTTCCTAGGGCCGATTTGATATTTTACAGCTTTCACTGGAAAACCGAATTGGAGCTTGTACCTCTCCATAAATGTATGGAGTGTAGATTGCAACTGAAAAGAAACTTTGTGTTCCAAACAAGCTACGTGTATGACAGCTTTCACACACTTATATATTTCATAACTGAGCATGTGGAGAGACGTTTTTTCATCTAGCAAAATGGGAATGGAGTGAAGGAGAAGCTTTTACTCTCGTTTCTCAGTCTGTTTCCTAGTCCCGGTTTGAACTTCCTGCATTTTTCACAGTAAACCGAGTTGGAACTAACACCCCATATATATTTGTGGATTGTAGTTTGCAACTGAAAGAATCTTTGTGTTCCCAACAAGCTAGTTGAAGGACGGCTTTCAATCACAATTATCTCTCAGAACGGAGCATGTGAAGTGACGTTCGTTCAACTAGCATAAAGGGAACGAGATGCAGGAGAAACTTTTACAGTCTTTTCTCAACCTGTTTCCTAGTGCTGGAAGGAGGTTCCTGCAATATTCACTGTAAAGCGGATTTGGAACTAGTACCTTCCATTATAAATGAATGGAGTGCAATTTACTTCTGAAAAGAAACTTTGTATTCCGAACAAGATAGATGAAGGACGGCTATAACACACAAATAACCCTTAGAACTGACCATGTGGAGAGACGTTTGTTCATCTAGCACAATGAGAAAGGGCTGCAGAAAAAGTTTTTACTCCCGTTTCTCAGTCTGTTTCCAAGTGCCCGTTTGAAGTTCCTGTTGTTTTCACAATAGAACAGATTTGGAGGTATTATATCCCCATATATATGTCTAGAGTGTAGTTTGCAACTGAAAAGTAACTTTGTGTTCCACACAAGCTAGGTGAAGGATGGCTTTCACACACAATTTTCTCTCAGATCTAAGCATGTGGAGAGACGTTTGTTCATCTACCACAAAGGGAATGGGCTGCAGGAGAAACTTTTACTCTAGATTCTCAGACTGTTTCCTAGTGTCTGTTTCAAGTTCTTTCAGTTTTCACTGCAAAACCGTTTTGGGGCGTTTACATCCCCATATATAAAAATGGTGTGTAGTTTGCAACTGAAAAGAAACTTTGGGTTCCTAAAAAGCTATTTGAAAGACTGCTTACACACACACCTATGTCTCAGAACTGAGATGTGGAGAGACGTTCCTTCATCTAACACAAATTGAACTCGTTGCATGGGAATCTTTTATTCTGGTTTCTCACACTTTCCTCGTTTGTGTTTGAAGTTCCTGTAGTTTACACTGCAAAATCGAGTTTTTAACTTGTACCTCCCCATATAAATATATGGATTGTAGTTTGAAACTGAAAAGGAACTTTGTATTCCCAACATGCGAGGTGAAGGATGGCTTTCACACACAATTATACCTCACAACTGAGCATGTGGAGAGACTTTTGTTCATCTACCTCAAAATGAATGTGTTGCAGGGGAAACTTTACTCTGCTTTCTCAGCCTGTTTCCAATTGCCTGTTGGATTTTCTTTCAATTTTCACTGTAACACCATTTTTGAGCTTGTACCTCCCATTATATATGTATTCATTGAAGTTTGAAACTGAAAACAATCTTTGTGTTCCCAGATAGCTAGTTGAAGGATGGCTTCAACTCACAAATATCTCTCAGAAATGAGTATGTTTAGAGACGTTAGTTCATCTAGCACAAAATGAACGGGTTTTAGGTGAAAACTTTACTCTGGATTCTCAGTCTATTTCCTAGGTTCGGTTTGAAGTTCCTACATTTTTCACTCTTCAAACGTGTTCTAGCTTGTACCACCCCAAGTGTATGTACGGAGTGTTATTTACAACGGAATATAAACTTTGTGTTCCTAACAAACTATTTAAAGACGGCTTTCACACACACTTATCTCTCAGAACTGAGATGTGGAGAGACGTTCCTTCATCTAGCTCAAAGGGAACGGACTGCAAGAGGAAATTTTACTCTGGTTTCTCAGTCTGATTCCTAGTGCCCGTTTGAAGTTCCTGCAGTTTTCACTGGAAAACCGAGTTGGAGCTAGTACCTCCCCATATTTGTATGAAGTTTAGATTGCAACTGAAAACAATCTTTGTGTTCCCAACAAACTAGTTGAAAGACGGCTTTCACACACACTTATCTCTCAGAACTGAGCATGTGGAGGGGCGTTTGTTCATGTACCACAATGGGAGCGGAATGCATGAGAAGCTTTTACTCTCGTTTCTGAGTCTGTTTCCTAGTGCCGGTTTGAAGTTCCTGCACTTTTCACAGTAAAATCGTGTTAGAAATAGTACTTCCTCATATATATTTTACTATTGTAGTTTGCAACGGAAAAGAATCTTTGTGTTCCCAACAAGCTATTTGAAGAATGGCATTCACACACACTTTTCTCTCAGAACTTAGCATGTGGAGAGACTTTCGTTCATCTAGCAAAATGGAACAGGTTGCAAGAATAATTTTACTCTGGTTTCTCTGCCAGTTTCCTAATGCCGGTTTGAAATTCCTTCACTTTTCACTGGAAAACTGAGTTGGAACTATTTCCTCCCCATATATATATGGATTATAGATTGCAACTGAAAAGGAACTTTGTGTTCCCAACTTGCGAGGTGAGCGAAGACTTTCACACACAGTAATTTCTCAGTACTGAGCAAGTGGAAAGACGTTCGTTCATCTAGCACAAAAGGATTGGTTTGTATGGGAAAGTTTTATTCTGCTTTCTCAGCATGTTTCCTTGTTCGGGTTTTAAGTTCCTGCCGTTTTCACTGTAAAACCGAGTTGGAGCTAGAACCTCCCCATATATATATATATGGAGTGTACTTTGAAACTGAAAACAATCTTTGATTTCTCAAGAAGCTGGTTGAAGGATGGCTTTCACACACATTTAACTCTCAGAACTGAGTATGTGGAGAGACTTTCGTTCATCTAGCACAAAGTGAACGGGTTGCAGGAAACACTTTTATTCTACTTCCTCAGGCTTTTTCCTAGTACCGGATTGTAGTTACTGCAATTTTCACTGTAAAATTTTGTTCTAGATTGTACCTCCTCATATATATTTATGGAGTGTAATTTACAAATGAAAAGAATCTTTGTTTTCGTAACAAGCTATTTGAAGGATGGCTTTCACTCACACTTATCGCTCAAAACTTAGCATATGGAGAGACGTTCGTTCATCTAGCACACAGGAACGGGCTGCAAGAAGAATTTTACTCTGGTTTCTCTGTCAGGTTCCTAATGCCGGTTTGAATTTCCTTTAGTTTGACTGGAAAACCGAGTTGGAACTATTACCTCCCCATAAATGTATGGATTATAGATTGCAACTGAAAAGGAACTTTGTGTTCCCAACAAGTTAGGTGAAGGACGACTTTCACACATACTTATCTCTGAGAACTGAACATGTGGAGAGACATACATTCATCTAGCACAAAGGGAACTGGCAGCAGGAGAAACCTTTACTCTGGATTCTCAGTTGTTTCCTAGTGTCAGTTTCATGTTCCTGCAGTTTTCATTCTTAAATATTGTTGGAGCTTGTACATCCCCATATATATGAATGGAGTGTAGTTTGCAACTGAAAAGAAACTTTGGGTTCCTATCAATAAATGTGAAATACTGCTTTTACACACACTGATCTCTCAGAACTGAGCATGTGGAGAGATGTTCAGGCATCTAGCATAAAAGGATCATGAATCAGGGGAAAATTTTACTCTGGTTTCTCACCCTGTTTCCTAGTTCCGTTTTGAATTTCCTGCAGTTTTCACAGGAAAACGGAGTTGGAGCTAGTACCTACCCTTATATGTATGGATTGTAGATTGCAACTGAAAGAAACTTTGTGTTCCAAACAAGCTACGTGTAAGACGGCATTCACACACATATATTTCTCAGAATTGATCATGCAGAGAGACGTTTGTTCATGTAGCACAATGGTAAAGGGCTGCAGGAATAGATTTTACTGTCATTACTCAGTCTGTTTCCTAGTGCCTCTTTGAAGTTCCTGCAGTTTTCACTGTAAAACCGAGTTGGAACTAGTACCACCCCATATATAAATATGGATTATACTTTAAAACTGAAAAGAAACTTTTTGTTCCCAAAACGCTTGGTGAAGGACGGCTTTCACACACAATTTTCTCTCAGAACAGAGTATGTGGAGAGACGATCGTTCATCTACCACAAAGGGAAATGGTTGAAGCAGAAACATTTTCTCTGTTTTCTCAGCATGTTTCCTAGTGCTGGTTTGAAATTCGGTCAGTTTTCACTGAAAAACAGAGTAAGAGCAATTTCCTCCACACAAATGTGTGGAGTATAGATTGCAACTGTAAAAAAATATGTGTTCCCAACAAGCTAGGTGAAGGACGGCTTTCACACTCACTTATCTATCAGAACAGAGCGTGTGGAGTGACGTTCGTTCAACAAGCACAAAGGGAAAGATTTGCAGCAGAAACTATTACAGGCGATTCTCAGACTGTTTCTAAGTTCTTTTTGAAGTTCCTGCAGTTTTCACTGTTAAACCGATTTGGAGCTTGTACATACAATTATAAATATATGCACTGTAGATTGCAAATGAAAACTAACTTTGTGTTCCCAACAAGCTAGGTGAAGGACTGCTTTCACACAAACATATCTCTCAGAAATGAGCATGTGGAGAGACTTTCATTCATTTTGCACAAATTGAACAGGTTGAAAGAGAAACTTTTACTCTGATTTCTCAGCCTGTTTCCTAGTGACAGAAGGTAGTTCCTGCAATTTTCACAATAAAATCGATTTGGATCTACTACCTCCCAATATATATATATGGACAGTATTTTGCAACCTAAAATAAACTTTGTTTTCCGAACAAGCTAGGTGAAGTAAGGATTTCAAACACAATTATCTCTCAGAACTGAGCATGTTGAGAGACAATCGTTCATCTAGCACAAAGGGAATGGGCGGCAGGAGAAATTATTACTCTGGATTCTCAGTCTATTTCCTAGTGTCGGTTTGAAGTTCCTGCAGTTTTCACTATACAACCGTGTTGTAGATTGTACCTACCCATATATATTTATGGAGTGTAGTTTGCAACTGAAAAGAAACTTTGTCTTCTTAACAAGAAGTTTGAAAGTCGATATTCACACACACTTATCACTCAGAACTGAGCATGTGGAGAGACGTTCGTTCTTGTAGCACAAAGGGAACGTTTTGCAGGAGAAAATTTTACCCTTGTTTCTCATCCTGTTTCCTAGTGCCGGTTTGAAGTTCCTGCAGTTTTCACTGGAAAACCTAGTTGGAGCTAGTACCTCCCCATATATGTATGGAGTGTAGATTGCAACTGAAAGAAACTTTGTGTTCCCAACAAGGTAGGTGAAAGACGGCTTTCAGACATAATTACCTCTCAGAACTGAGCATGTGGAGAGACTTTCGTTCATTTAGCCCAAATGGAACGGGCTGTAGGAGAAAGTTTTTCTGTGGTTTCCCAGAGAGATTCATAGTTTCAGTTTGAAGTTCCTGCTGATTTCACTGTAAAATCAACTTGGTGCTTGTACATCCACATATATTTATATGCAGTGTAATTTGCAACTGAAAAGAAACTGAGTTCCAAACAAGCTATTTGAAGGATGGCTTTCACTCACAATTATCTCCCAGAAATGAGCATGTTTAGAGACGTTATTTCATCAAGCACAAAGGGAATGGTTTGCTGGAGAAATTTTACTCTGGCTTCTCAGCCTGTTTCCTAGTGCTGGTTTGATTTGCCTGCAGTTTTCAGTGGCAAACCGAGTTGGAGCTACTACCTCCCCATATATGTACGGAGTGTAGATTGCAACTGAAAAGAAACTTTGTGTTCCCAAGAAGCTAGGTGAAGAAGGCTTTCACACACACTTATCTCTCTGAAATGACCATGTGGAGAGAATTTTGTTCATCTAGCACAAACGGATCAGGCTGCAGTGGAAAAAATTACTCTGCATTCTCAGTCTGTTTCCTAGTGTCGGTTTGAAGTTCCTGCAGTTTTCACTGTGAAATCGTGTTGGAGCTTGTACTTCCCCATATATATGAATGGAGTGTAGTTTGCAACCTAAAAGAAACTTTGTGTTCCTAACAGGCTATGTGAAGGTCGGCTTTCACAGACACATATCTCTCAGAACTCAGCATGTTGAGAGAAGTTCGTTCATCTAGCATAAAAGGAACGGTTTTTAGGAGAAAATTTTACTCTGGTTTCTCAGCCTATTTCCTAGTGCCGTTTTGAATTTCCTGCAGTTTTCACTGGAAAACTGATTTGGAGCTTGTACCTCCCCATATATGTATGGAGTGTAGATTGCAACTGAAAAGAAACTTTGTGTTCCGAAGAAGCTTGATGAAATACGGCATTCACAGACAATTATATCTCAGAACTGAGCATATGGAATGACGTTCTTTCAACTAGCACAAAGGAAATGATTTGCAGGAGAAAATTTTACAGTCGTTTTTCAGCCAGTTTCTAAGTGCCTGTTTGAATGTTCTGCTGTTTTCACGGTTAAACCGAGTTGGAGCTAGTACCTCCCCATAGAAATTTATGGAGTGTAATTTGCAAATGAAAAGAAACTTTGTATTCCAAACAAGCTATATGAAGGAAGGCTTGGACACACGCAAATCTCTCAGAACTGAGCGTGTGGTCTGTCGTTCGTTCACCTAGCAAAATGTTAACGGTTTGCTGGAGAAACTTTTACTCTGCTTTCTCAAACTATTTCTTTGTACTGGTTGGAAGTTCCTGCAATTTTCACTGTAAAAACGATTTAGAGCTTGTAACTCCCAATATATATATATGGATTATACTTTGCAACTGAAAAGAAACTTTGTGTTCCAAAGAAGTAAGTGAAATACGGCTTTCACACACACTTATCTCTCAGAACAGAGCATGTGGAGAGACGTTCGTTCATCAAGCACAATCTGAACGGTTTGCAGGAGAAAGTTTTACACTGCTTTCTCAGCATGTTTCCTAGAGCAGGTGGCATGTTCCTGCAATTTTCACTGTAATACCATGTTGGAATTAGTACCTACAAATATATATGTATGTAGTGTTACTTGAAACTGAAAAGAAACTTTGTGTTCCGAACAAGCTAGGTGAAGGACGAATTTCACACACACTTATCTCTCAGAACTCAGCATGTGGAGAGACGTTCATTCATCTAGCACAAAGGGAACAGGTTGCAGGGGATACTTTTACTCTGCATTCACAGTATGTTCCCTAGTGTCGGTTGAAGTTATTGAAATCTTCCCTGTAAAACCGTGTTCTAGCTTCTACCTCCACATATATATGTATGGAATATAGTTTACAAATGTAAAGAAACTTTGTTTTCCTAACAAGCTATTTGAAGGACGGCTTTCACACACTATTATATCTCAGAAATGAGCATGAGAAGAGACGTGCGTTCATATAGCACAAAAGGAACGGGTTGCAGAAGAAAATTTTTCTCTAGTTTCTCTGCCTGTTTCTTACTGCCGGATTGAAATTCCTGCAGTTTTCACTGTTAAACCGAGTTGGAGCTAATACCTCCCCTTATATGTATGGAGTGTAGATTGCAACTAAAAAGGAACTTTTTGTTCCCAAAAAGCTAGATGTAAGACGGATTTCACACACACATATCTCTCAGAACTGTGCATCTGGATACACGTTCGTTCATCTAGCACAAAGGGAACTGTGAGCAGGATAATATACTACTCTGGTTTCTCAGCCTGTTTCCTAGTGCTGGTTTGAATTTCCTTCAGTTTTCACTGGAAAACTATGTTGGAGCTAGTACCTCCCCATATCAATGTATGGATTGCAGTTTGCAACTGGAAATGAACTTTGTGTTTCCAACAAGCTTGGTGAAAGACGGCTTTCAAACACACTTATCTCTCAGAACTGACCATGTGGTGTGTCGTTCGATCATCTAGCAAAATGTGAACGGTTTGCAGGAGAAACATTTACTCTGTTTTCTCAACCTATTTCTTTGTACCGGTTGGAAATTCCAGCAATTTTCACTGTAAATCTGATTTAGAACTACTAACTCCCAATATATATATATGGAAAATAGTTTGCAACTGAAAAGAATCTTTGTGTTCCTAACAGGCTATGTGAAGGTCGGCTTTCACAGACAATTTACTCTCAGAACAGAGCAGGTGGAGAGACATTCGTTCATCTAGCATAAAGGGAATAGGATGCAGGAGAAAGTTTTTCTCTGCATTCACAGTTTGTTTCCTAGTGTCGGTTGAAGTTCCTGATGTCTTCTCTGTAAAACAGTGTTCAATCTTGTACCACCCCATATATATGTATGGAGTGTTGTTTACAACTGAAAAGAAACTTTGGGTTCCTAACAAGCTATTTGAAGGAAGGCTTTCAAACAAAGTTATCTCTCAGAACTGAGCATGTGGAGAGACGTGCGTTCATATAGCACAAATGG
>NC_045731.1:10902070-10934303 GCF_009834535.1 Camelus ferus | reverse complement strand
TTGCAGGGCATACTTTTACTCTGGTTTCTCATTGTGTTTCCTACTGCCGGCGTGAAGTTTCCTGCAGTTTTTAATTGTAAAAAATTTTCGGAGCGTGTACCTCCCCATATATATGTATGGACTGCAGTTTGCGACAGAAAAGAACTTTTGGGTTCCCTACGAGCTAATTGAAGGACGGCTTTCACACACACATATCTCTCAGAACAGAGCATGTGGACAGTTGATCGTTCATCTAGCACAAATGTAACGGTTTGCAGGAGAAACTTTTACTCTGGTTTGCAGTGTGTTTCCTACTGCCGGTTTTAAGATCCTGCAGTTTTAACTTTAAAACAGAGTTGGAGCGTGTACCTCTCCATATATATGTATGTAGTGCAGGTTGCAACTGCAAAGAAACTTTGTGTTCCCAACAAGCTAGGTGAAGGATGGCTTGCACACACACTTATATCTCAGAACTGAGCATGTGGAGAGACATTCGTTCATCTAGCACAAAGGGAATGGTTGCAGGGGAAACTTTTAGTCTGGTTTCTCATTTTGTTTCCTAGTGCTGGTTTAAAGTTCCTGCAGTTTTCACTGTAAAACCGTGTTGGAGCGATTACTTGGTCATATATATGTAAGGAGTGCAATTTGCAACTGAAAAGAAACTTTGTGTTCCAAAGAAGCTAGGTGAAGGTCGGCTTGCACACAGAATTATCTCTCAAAACTGAGCATGTGGAGAGACGTTCGTTCATCAAGCACAAAGGGAACGATTTGCAAGATAAACTATTACTGTGGTTTCTCAGTGTCTTTCCTAGTGCCGGTTTGAACTTCCTGCACTTTTCACTGTAAAACCAAGTTGAAGTGAAATACTACTCATATATATGTTTGGATTGCAATTTGCAGTTTAAAGAAACTTTATGTTCTCAACAATCTTGGTGATGGACGGCTTGCACACACGCACATCTCTCAGAACTGAGCATGTGGAGAGACGTTCGTTCACCTAGAACAAAGAAACGAGATGCAGGGGAAACTTTTATTCTGATTTCTCAGTGTGTTTCCTAGTGCCGGTTTTAAGTTCCTGCAGTTTTCACTGTAAAACAGATTTGGAACGAGTATCAAGCCTTATATATGTATGGAGTGCAGTTTGCAACTGAAAAGAAATTTTATGTTCCCAACATGCTAGATGAAGTTCGGATTTCACACACACTTATCTCTCAGAACTGAGCATGAGGAGAGACTTTCATTCATCTAGCTCACAGGGAAAGGTTACAGGTTAAACCTTTACTCTGGATTCTCAGTGTGTTTCCTAGTGCCGGTTTGAAGATCCTTCAATTTTCACTGTAAAACAGATTTGGAGCGAGAACCTCCAAATATATTTCTATGGAATGCAGTTTGCAACTTAAAAGAAACTTTAAGTTCCCAATATGCTAGGTGAAGTACGGATTGCACACAAACTTATCTCACAGAACTGGGCATGTGGACAGAATTTCGTTCATGTAGCACAAAGGGATCGGTCCAGGGGAAACTTTTACTAGGGTTTCTCAGTGTATTTCCTAGAGCCAGTTAAAATACCTGCAGTTTTCACTGTAAAACTATTTTGAGCGTGGACCTACCGATATATATATATGGAATGCAGTTTGCAACAGAAAAAAAATTTGTTTTCCCAACAAGCTAGGTGAAGGACGGCTTGCACACCACCTTATGTCTCAGAACTCATCATGTGGAGAGACGTTCGTTCATCTAGCACAAAGGGAAAGGTTTGCAGGAGAAAATATTCCTGTGGTTTCTCAGTGTCTTTCCTAGTGCCGGTTTGAAGTTCCTGCACTTATCACTGTAAAACCGGGTTGGAGCAAAGTCACTTCTCATATTAAATGTTTGGATTGCAATTTGCAACTGTAAAGAACTTTGTGTGTTCCCAACAAGTTAGGTGAAGGACGGCTTGGGAACACACACATCTCTCAGAAACTGGAGCATGTGGAGAGACTTTCATTCATCTAGCACAAAGGAAACGGTTTTGCAGGAGAAACTTGTTACTGTGGTTCTCAGTGTGTTTCCTAGTGCCGCTTTGAAGTTCCTGGTTTTCATTGTAAAACCGATTTGGAAGGAGTACCTCCCCATATATATGTATGGAGTGCAGTTTGCAACTGAAAAGAAACTTTGTTTCCCAACCAAGCTAGTTGAAGGACGGCTTGCACACACCACTTATCTCTCAGAACTGAACATGTGGAGAGACGTTCGTTCATCTAGCACAAAGGGAAAGATTTGCATGAGAAACTTTTACTCTGGTTTCTCAGTGTATTTCCTAGAGCAACTTAGAAGTTCCTACAGTTTTCACACGTAAAAAACGATTTCGAGCGAGTACCTCCCCATATATGTATGGAGTGCAGGTTTGCAAATGAAAAGAAACTTGTGTTCCAACAAGCTAGTTGAAGGACAGCTTGCACACACACTTATCTCTCAGAACTGAGCATGTGGAGAGACATTCGTTCATCTAGCACAAAAGGAAAGTGTTGCAGGAGGAAATATTACTCTGGTACTCAGTGTTTTTCCTAGTGCTAGTTTAAAGTTCCTGCAGTTTTCATAGTAAAACCGTTTTGGAGCGAGTACCTGGCCATACATATATATGGATTGCAGTTTGCAACTGAAAAGAATCTTTAGATTCTCAACAAAATAGGTGAAGGACGGCTTCACACACACTTATCTCTCAGAATTGAGCATGTGGATAAACGTTCGTTTACCTACCACAAGGGGAACCGGTCTGCAGGAGAAAGTTTAACACTGGTTTTTCAAGTTTTTTCCTGGTGCATGTTTAAATTTCCTGCAGTTTCACTGTAAACCAAGTTGGAGCGTGTACTCTACATATATATGTATGGAGTGCATTTTGCTACTGAAAAGAAAATTTGTGTTCCCAACGAGCTATTTGAAATTCGACTTTCACACACACTTACCTCTCAGAACTGTGCATGTGGAGAGAAGTTCGTTCATCTAGCACGAACGGAACAGTTTGCAGGGAAAAATTTACTCTGGATTCTCAGTGTGTTTCCTAGTGCCCGTTTTGAAATTCCTGCAGTTTACAATGTAAATCGAGTTGGAGCTGGTACCTCCCATTAAATATATGGATTGCAGTTTGCAACTGAAAAAAAATTTTGTTTTCCCAACAAGCTAGTTGAAGGACGGCTTGCAGACACAATTATCTCTCAGAACTGAGCATGTGGAAAGACGTTCGTTCACCTAGCACAAAAGGAACGGGTTGCAGGGGAAACTTTCATCCTGATTTCTCAGTGTGTTCCTAGTGCCGGTTTGAAGTTCCTGCAGTTTTCACTGTAAAACAGAGTTGGAATGAGTATCTAGCCATATATATATATGGAGTGCATTTTGCAACTGAAAAGAAATTTTACGTTCCCAACATGCTAGATGAAGTTCGGATTTCACACACACTTATCTCTTCAGAACTGAGCATGAGGAGAGACTTTCATTCATCTAGCACACAGGGAATGGTTACAGGTTAAACCTTGACTCTGGATTCTCAGTGTGTTTCCTAGTGCCGGTTTGAAGATGCTTGCAATTTTCACTGTAAAAGAGATTTGGAGCGAGAACCTCCAAATATATTTCTATGCAGTGCAGTTTGCAACTTAAAAAAAACTTTCTGTTCCCTACATGCTAGGTGAAGTACGGATTGGCACACAAACTTATCTCTCAGAACTGAGCATGTGGACAGAATTTCGTTCATGTAGCACAAAGGGATCGGTGCAGCGGAAACTTTTACTCTGGTTTCTCAGTGTATTTCCTAGAGCCAGTTAGAAATTCCTGCAGTTTTCACTGTAAAACGATTTTGAGCGTGGACATACCGATATATATATATATGGAATGCCGTTTGCAACAGAAAAAAATATTTGTTTTCCCAACAAGCTTGGTGAAGGACTGCTTGCACACACACTTATGTCTCAGAACTCATCATGTGGAGAGACGATCGTTCATCTAGCACAAAGGGAAAGGTTTGCAGGAGAAAATATTCCTGTGGTTTCTCAGTGTCTTTCCAAGTGCCGGTTTAAAGTTCCTGCACTTATCACTGTAAAACCGCGTTGGAGCGAGTCACTTCTCATATATATGTTTGGATTGCAATTTGCAACTGTAAAGAAACTTTGTTTTCCCATCAAGCTATGTGAAGGACGGCTTGAAACACACAATTATCTCTTAGAACTGAGCATGTGGAGAGAATTTCGTTCATCTAACACAAAGGAAACGTTTTGCAGGGCAAACTTTTACTCTGGTTTCTCAATGTGTTTCCAAGTGCCGGGTAGAAATTCCTGCAGTTTTCACTGTAAAAACGAGTTGGAGAGAGTACCTCCCATATAAATATATGGAGTGCAGTTTGCAAATGCAAGAATGTTTGTGTTCCCAAAAAGCTAGTTGAAGTACGGCTAGCACACACAATTATCTCTCAGAACTGAGCATGTGGAGAGACGTTCGTTCATTTAGCACAAAGCGAACGGTTTGCAGGCAAACTTTTACTATGGTTTCTCATTGTGTTTCCTACTGCCGGCGTGAAGTTCCTGCAGTTTTAATTGTAAAGATTTCGGAGCGTGTACCGCCCCATATATTTGTATGGACTGCAGTTTTGCGACAGAAAAGAATCTTTGGTTCCCTATGAGCTAATTGAAGGACGGCTTTCACACACACTTATCTCTCAGAACAGAGCATGTGGACAGTTTGATCGTTCATCTAGCACAAATGTAACGGTTTGCAGGAGAAACTTTACTCTGGTTTCGCAGTGTGTTTCCTACTGCTGGTTTTATGATCCTGCAGTTTAACTTTAAACAGAGTTGGAGCGTGTACCTCTCCATATATATGTATGTAGTGCAGTTTGCAACTGCAAAGAAACTTTGAGTTCCCAACAAGCTAAGTGAAGGATGGCTTGCACATACACTTATATCTCAGAACTGAGCATGTGGAGAGACATTCGTTCATCTAGCACAAAGGGAAAGGGTTGCAGGAGAAACTATTACTCTGGTTTCTCATTTTGTTTCCTAGTGCTGGTTTAAAGTTCCTGCAGTTTTCACTGTAAAACCGTGTTGGAGAGATTACATGGTCATATATATATAAGGAGTGCAATTTGCAAGTGAAAAGAAACTATGTGTTCCAAACAAGCTAGGTGAAGGTCGGCTTGCACACAGAATTATCTCTCAAAACTGAGCATGTGGAGAGACGTTCGTTCATCTAGCACAAAGGGAAAAGTTTGCAGGATAAACTATTACTGTGGTTTCTCAGTGTCTTTCCTAGTGCCGGTTGGAACTTCCTGCACTTTTCACTGTAAAACCGAGTTGAAGTGAAACAATACTCATATATATGTTTGGATTGCAATTTGCAACTGTAAATAAACTTTCTGTTCCCAAAAAGCTTGGTGAAGAACGGCTTTGCACTCACACTTATCTCTCAGAACAGAGCATGTGGACAGAATTTCGTTCATGTAGCACAAAGGGATCGGTGCAGGGGAAACTTTTACTCTGGTTTCTCAGTGTATTTCCTAGAGCCAGTTAGAAATTCCTGCAGTTTTCACTGTAAAAACGATTTTGAGCGTGGACCTTCGATATATATATATGGAATGCAGTTTGCAACAGAAAAAAAAATTTGTTTTCCCAACAAGCTAGGTGAAGGACGGCTTGCACACACACATATGTCTCAGAACTCATCATGTGGAGAGACGTTCGTTCATCTAGCACAAAGGGAATGGTTTGCAGGAGAAAATATTCCTGTGGTTTCTCAGTGTCTTTCCTAGTGCCGATTTGAAGTTCCTGCACTTATCACTGTAAAACCGCGTTGGAGCGAGTCACTTATCAAATATATGTTTGGATTGCAATGTGCAACTGTAAAAACTTTGTGTTTCCAACAAGCTTGGTTCAGGACGGCTAGCACACACACATATCTCTCAGAACTGAGCATGTGGTGAGACGTTCGTTCATCTAGAACAAAAGGAACGGGTTGCAGGGGAAACTTTTATTCTGTTTACTCAGTGTGTTTCCTAGTGCCGGTTTGAAATTCCTGCAGTTATCACTGTAAAACAATGTTGGAGCGGGTATCTAGCCATATATATGTATGCATTGCAGTGTGCAACTGAAAAGAAACTTTGTTTTCCCAACAAGCTAGGTGAAGTTCGGATTTAACACACATTTATCTCTCAGAACTGAGCATGAGGAGAGACTTTCATTCAACTAGCACACAGGGTACGGTTACAGGGTTAAACCTATACTCTGGATTCTCAGTGTGTTTCCTATTGCCGGTTTGAAGATCCTGCAATTTTCACTGTAAAACAGATTTGGAGCGAGAACCTTCCCATATATTTGTATGGAGTGCAGTTTGCAACTTAAAAGAAACATTCTGTTCCCAACATACTTGTTGAAATACGGATTGCACACACACTTATCTCTCAGAACTGAGCATGTGGACAGAATTTCGTTCATGTAGCACAAGGGGATCGGTTTGCAGGGGAGACTTTTACTCTGGTTTCTCAGTGTATTCCCTAGAACCAGTTAGAAATTCCTGCAGTTATCACAGTAAAAACGATTTGGTGCGAGTACCTACCCATATATATATATAGAATGCAGTTTGCAACAAAAAAAAAATATTAGTTTTCCCAACAACCTAGGTGAAGTACGGCTTGCACACACACTTATGTCTCAGAACTCAAAATGTGGAGAGACGTTCGTTCATATAGCACAAAAGGAACGGTTTGCAGGAGAAACTAATACTGTGGTTTCTCAGTGTATTTCCTAGTGCCGGTATGAAGTCCCTGCACTTATCACTGTAAAACCGGGTTGGAGCGAGTCACTTCACTTATATATGTTTGGATTGCAATTTGAAACTGTAAAGAAACTTTGTGTTCCCAACAAGTTAGGTGAAGGACGGCTTGGGAACACACACATCTCTCAGAACTGAGCATGTGGAGAGAATATCATTCATCTAGCACAAAGGAAACGGTTTGCAGGAGAAACTGTTACTGTGGTTTCTCAGTGTGTTTCCTAGTGCCGCTTTGAAGTTCCTGCAGTTTTCATTGTAAAACCGATTTGGAACGAGTACCTCCACATATAAATGTATTAAGTGCAGTTTGCAACTTAAAAGAAACTTTGTTTTCCCAACAAGCTAGTTGAAGGACGGCTTGCACACACACTTATCTCTCAGAACTGAACATGTGGAGAGACGTTCGTTCATCTAGCACAAAGGGAAAGATTTGCATGAGAAATTTTTATCTGGTTTCTCAGTGTATTTCCTAGAGCAAATAAGAAGTTCCTAAATTTTTCACCGTAAAAACGATTTCGAGAGAGTACCTCCCCATAAATATTTATGGATTGCAGTTTGCATTTGAAAAGAAACTTTGTGTTCCCAACAAGCTGTTTGAAGAACAGCTTGCACACACACTTATCTCTCAGAACTGAGCATGTGGAGAGACATTCGTTCATCTAACACAAAGGGAACTGGTAGCAGGATAAACTTTTACTCTGTTTTCCCAGTGTGTTTCATAGTGCCCGTTTTAATTTCCAGAAGATTTCACTGTAAAACTTAGTTGAAGGGAGTACCTCCACATATAAATAAATATGGAGTGCAGTTTGCAACTGAAAAGGAACTTGGTTTTCCCATCAAGCTATGTGAAGGATGGCATGCACACACAATTATCTCTTAGAACTGAGCATGTGGAGAGAATTTCGTTCATCTAACACAAAGGGAATGTTTTGCAGGACAAACTTTTACTCTGGTTACACAATGTATTTCCAAGAGCCGGGTAGAAATTCCTGCAGTTTTCACTGTAAAAACGAGTTGGAGAGAGTACCTCCCCATATAAATGTATGGAGTGCAGTTTGCAAATGCAAAGAATGTTTGTGTTCCCAAAAAGCTAGTTGAAGTACGGCTAGCACACACTATTATCTCTCAGAACTGAGCATGTGGAGAGACGTTCGTTCATTTAGCAAAAAGCGAACGGTTTGCAGGGCAAACTTTTACTCTGGTTTCTCACTGTGTTTCCTACTGCCGGTGTGAAGTTCCTGCAGTTTTAATTGTAAAAGATTTTCGGAGCGTGTACCTCCCCATATATTTGTATGGACTGCAGTTTGCGACAGAAAAGAATCTTTGGGTTCCCTATGAGCTAATTGAAGGACGGCTTTCACACACACTTATCTCTCAGAACAGAGCATGTGGACAGTTGATCGTTCATCTAGCACAAATGTAAAGGCTTGCAGGAGAAACTTTTACTCTGGTTTCGCAGTGTGTTTCCTACTGCTGGTTTTATGATCCTGCAGTTTAACTTTAAAACAGAGTTGGAGCGTGTACCTCTCCATATATATGTATGTAGTGCAGTTTGCAACTGCAAAGAAACTTTGAGTTCCCAACAAGCTAAGTGAAGGATGGCTTGCACACACACTTATATCTCAGAACTGAGCATGTGGAGAGACATTCGTTCATCTAGCACAAAGGGAAAGGGTTGCAGGAGAAACTATTACTCTGGTTTCTCATTTTGTTTCCTAGTGCTGGTTTAAAGTTCCTGCAGTTTTCACTGTAAAACCGTGTTGGAGAGATTACATGGTCATATATATATAAGGAGTGCAATTTGCAAGTGAAAAGAAACTATGTGTTCCAAACAAGCTAGGTGAAGGTCGGCTTGCACACAGAATTATCTCTCAAAACTGAGCATGTGGAGAGACGTTCGTTCATCTAGCACAAAGGGAACAGTTTGCAGGATAAACTATTACTGTGGTTTCTCAGTGTCTTTCCTAGTGCCGGTTTGAACTTCCTGCACTTTTCACTGTAAAACCGAGTTGAAGTGAAACAATACTCATATATATGTTTGGATTGCAATTTGCAACTGTAAATAAACTTTCTGTTCCCAAAAAGCTTGGTGAAGTATGGCTTGCACTCACACTTATCTCTCAGAACTGAGCATGTGGACAGAATTTCGTTCATGTAGCACAAAGGGATCGGTGCAGGGGAAACTTTTACTCTGGTTTCTCAGTGTATTTCCTAGAGCCAGTTAGAAATTCCTGCAGTTTTCACTGTAAAAACGATTTTGAGCGTGGACCTTCCGATATATATATATGGAATGCAGTTTGCAACAGAAAAAAAAATTTGTTTTCCCAACAAGCTAGGTGAAGGACGGCTTGCACACACACATATGTCTCAGAACTCATCATGTGGAGAGACGTTCGTTCATCTAGCACAAAGGGAATGGTTTGCAGGAGAAAATATTCCTGTGGTTTCTCAGTGTCTTTCCTAGTGCCGGTTTGAAGTTCCTGCACTTATCACTGTAAAACCACGTTGGAGCGAGTCACTTATCAAATATATGTTTGGATTGCAATGTGCAACTGTAAAAACTTTGTGTTTCCAACAAGCTTGGTTCAGGACGGCTAGCACACACATATCTCTCAGAACTGAGCATGTGGTGAGACGTTCGTTCATCTAGAACAAAAGGAACGGTTTGCAGGGGAAACTTTTATTCTGTTTACTCAGTGTGTTTCCTAGTGCCGGTTTGAAATTCCTGCAGTTATCACTGTAAAACAATGTTGGAGCGGGTATCTAGCCATATATATGTATGGATTGCAGTGGGCAACTGAAAAGAAACTTTGTTTTCCCAACAAGCTAGGTGAAGTTCGGATTTAACACACACTTATCTCTCAGAACTGAGCATGAGGAGAGACTTTCATTCATCTAGCACACAGGGTACGGTTACAGGTTAAACCTATACTCTGGATTCTCAGTGTGTTTCCTATTGCCGGTTTGAAGATCCTGCAATTTTCACTGTAAAACAGATTTGGAGCGAGAACCTTCCCATATATTTGTATGGAATGCAGTTTGCAACTTAAAAGATACATTCTGTTCCCAACATGCTTGTTGAAATACGGATTGCACACACACTTATCTCTCAGAACTGAGCATGTGGACAGAATTTCGTTCATGTAGCACAAAGGGATCGGTTTGCAGGGGACACTTTTACTCTGGTTTCTCAGTGTATTCCCTAGAACCAGTTAGAAATTCCTGCAGTTATCACAGTAAAAACGATTTGGTGCGAGGACCTACCCATATATATATATAGAATGCAGTTTGCACCAAAAAAAAAATATTAGTTTTCCCAACAAGCTAGGTGAAGTACGGCTTGCACACACACTTATGTCTCAGAACTCATCATGTGGAGAGACGTTCGTTCATATAGCACAAAAGGAACGGTTTGCAGGAGAAACTAATACTGTGGTTTCTCAGTGTATTTCCTAGTGCCGGTATGAAGTCCCTGCACTTATCACTGTAAAACCGGGTTGGAGCGAGTCACTTCACTTATATATGTTTGGATTGCAATTTGAAACTGTAAAGAAACTTTGTGTTCCCAACAAGTTAGGTGAAGGACGGCTTGGGAACACACACATCTCTCAGAACTGAGCATGTGGAGAGAATATCATTCATCTAGCACAAAGGAAACGGTTTGCAGGAGAAACTGTTACTGTGGTTTCTCAGTTTGTTTCCTAGTGCCGCTTTGAAGTTCCTGCAGTTTTCATTGTAAAACCGATTTGGAACGAGTACCTCCCCATATATATGTATGGAGTGCAGTTTGCAACTGAAAAGAAACTTTGTTTTCCCAACAAGCTAGTTGAAGTACGGCTTGCACACACACTTATCTCTCAGAACTGAACATGTGGAGAGACGTTCGTTCATCTAGCACAAAGGGAAAGATTTGCATGAGAAATTTTTACTCTGGTTTCTCAGTGTATTTCCTAGAGCAAATTAGAAGTTCCTAAATTTTTCACCGTAAAAACGATTTCGAGTGAGTACCTCCCCATATATATTTATGGATTGCAGTTTGCATTTGAAAAGAAACTTTGTGTTCCCAACAAGCTGGTTGAAGGACAGCTTGCACACACACTTATCTCTCAGAACTGAGCATGTGGAGAGACATTCGTTCATCTATCACAAAGGGAACTGGTAGCAGGATAAACTTTTACTCTGTTTTCCCAGTGTGTTTCATAGTGCCCGTTTTAATTTCCAGAAGATTTTACTGTAAAACCTAGTTGAAGCGAGTACCTCCCCATATATAAGTATGGAGTGCAGTTTGCAACTGAAAAGAAACTTGGTTTTCCCATCAAGCTATGTGAAGGACGGCATGCACACAAAATTATCTCGTAGAACTGAGCATGTGGAGAGAATTTCGTTCATCTAACACAAAGGGAATGGTTTGCAGGGCAAATTTTTACTCTGGTTACACAATGTATTTCCAAGAGCCGGGTAGAAATTCCTGCAGTTTTCACTGTAAAAACGAGTTGGAGAGAGTACCTCCCCATATAAATGTATGGAGTGCAGTTTGCAAATGCAAAGAATGTTTGTGTTCCCAAAAAGCTAGTTGAAGTACGGCTAGCACACACTATTATCTCTCAGAACTGAGCATGTGGAGAGACGTTCGTTGATTTAGCAAAAAGCAAACGGTTTGCAGGGCAAACTTTTACTCTGGTTTCTCATTGTGTTTCCTACTGCCGGCGTGAAGTTCCTGCAGTTTTAATTGTAAAACATTTTCTTAGCGTGTACCTCCCCATATATATGTATGGACTGCAGTTTGCGACAGAAAAGATCTTTTGGGTTCCCTACGAGCTAATTGAAGGACGGCTTTCACACACACATATCTCTCAGAACAGAGCATGTGGACAGTTGATCGTTCATCTAGCACAAATGTAACGGTTTGCAGGAGAAACTTTTAATCTGGTTTTGCAGTGTGTTTCCTACTGCCGGTTTTAAGATCCTGCAGTTTTAACTTTAAAACAGAGTTGGAGCGTGTACCTCTCCATATATATGTATGTAGTGCAGGTTGCAACTGCAAAGAAACTTTGTGTTCCCAACAAGCTAGGTGAAGGATGGCTTGCACACACAATTATATCTCAGAACTGAGCATGTGGAGAGACATTCGTTCATCTAGCACAAAGGGAATGGGTTGCAGGAGAAACTTTTCCTCTGGTTTCTCATTTTGTTTCCTAGTGCTGGTTTAAACTTACTGCAATTTTCACTGTAAAACCGTGTTGGAGCGATTACTTGGTCATATATATGTAAGGAGTGCAATTTGCAACTGAAAAGAAACTTTGTGTTCCAAAGAAGCTATGTGAAGGTCGGCTTGCACACAGAATTATCTCTCAAAACTGAGCATGTGGAGAGACGTTCGTTCATCAAGCACAAAGGGAACGATTTGCAAGATAAACTATTACTGTGGTTTCTCAGTGTCTTTCCTAGTGCCGGTATGAACTTCCTGCACTTTTCACTGTAAAACCGAGTTGAAGTGAAACACTACTCATATATATGTTTGGATTGCAATTTGCAACTGTAAAGAAACTTTATGTTCCCAACAAGCTTGGTGATGGACGGCTTGCACACACAAACATCTCTCAGAAATGAGCATGTGGAGAGAGGTTCGTTCACCTAGAACAAGAGTAACGAGATGCAGGGAAAACTTTTATTCTGATTTGTCAGTGTGTTTCCTAGTGCCGGTTTGAAGTTCCTGCAGTTTTCACTGTAAAACAGATTTGGAACGAGTATCAAGCCATATATATTTATGGAGTGCAGTTTGCAACTGAAAAGAAATTTTACGTTCCCAAAATGCTAGATGAAGTTCGGATTTCACACACACTTATCTCTCAGAACTGAGCATGAGGTGAGACTTTCATTCATCTAGCACACAGGGAAAGTTTACAGGTTAAACCTTTACTCTGGATTCTCAGTTTGTTTCCTAGTGCCGGTTTGAAGATCCTGCAATTTTCACCGTAAAAAAGATTTGGAGCGAGTACCTACAAATATATTTCTATGGAATGCAGTTTGCAACTTAAAAGAAACTTTAAGTTCCCAACATGCTAGGTGAAGTACGGATTGCACACAAACTTATCTCACAGAACTGAGCATGTGGACAGAATTTCGTTCATGTAGCACAAAGGGATCGGTCCAGGGGAAACTTTTACTAGGGTTTCTCAGTGTATTTCCTAGAGCCAGTTAAAATACCTGCAGTTTTCACTGTAAAAACTATTTTGAGCGTGGACCTACCGATATAAATATATGGAATGCAGTTTGCAACAGAAAAAAAAATTTGTTTTCCCAACAAGCTAGGTGAAGGACGGCTTGCAAACACACTTATGTCTCAGAACTCATCATGTGGAGAGACGTTCGTTCATCTAGCACAAAGGGAAAGGTTTGCAGGAGAAAATATTCCTGTGGTTTCTCAGTGTCTTTCCTAGTGCCGGTTTGAAGTTCCTGCACTTATCACTGTAAAACCGGGTTGGAGCGAGTCACTTCTCATATAAATGTTTGGATTGCAATTTGCAACTGTAAAGAAACTTTGTGTTCCCAACAAGTTAGGTGAAGGACGGCTTGGGAACACACACATCTCTCAGAACTGAGCATGTGGAGAGACTTTCATTCATCTAGCACAAAGGAAACGGTTTGCAGGAGAAACTGTTACTGTGGTTTCTCAGTGTGTTTCCTAGTGCCGCTTTGAAGTTCCTGCAGTTTTCATTGTAAAACCGATTTGGAACGAGTACCTCCCCATATATATGTATGGAGTGCAGTTTGCAACTGAAAAGAAACTTTGTTTTCCCAACAAGCTAGTTGAAGGATGGCTTGCACACACACTTATCTCTCAGAACTGAACATGTGGAGAGATGTTCGTTCATCTAGCACAAAGGGAAAGATTTGCATGAGAAACGTTTACTCTGGTTTCTCAGTGTATTTCCTAGAGCAAATTAGAAGTTCCTACAGTTTTCACCGTAAAAACAATTTCGAGCGAGTACCTCCCCATATATATGTATGGAGTGCAGTTTGCAAATGAAAAGAAACTTTGTGTTCCCAACAAGCAAGTTGAAGGACAGCTTGCACACACATTTATCTCTCAGAACTGAGCATGTGGAGAGACATTCGTTCATCTAGCACAAAAGGAAAGTGTTGCAGGGGGAAATATTACTCTGGTACTCAGTGTTTTTCCTAGTGCTAGTTTAAAGTTCCTGCAGTTTTCATAGTAAAACCGTTTTGGAGCGAGTACCTGGCCATACATATATATGGATTGCAGTTTGCAACTGAAAAGAATCTTTAGATTCTCAACAAACTAGGTGAAGGACGGCTTTCACACACACTTATCTCTCAGAATTGAGCATGTGGATAAACTTTCCTTTACTTACCACAAGGGGAACGGGTTGCAGGAGAAAGTTTAACACTGGTTTTTCAGGTTTTTTTCTGGTGCATGTTTAAATTTCCTGCAGTTTTCACTGTAAACCAAGTTGGAGCGTGTACCTCTACATATATATGTATGCAGTGCATTTTGCAACTGAAAAGAAAATTTGTGTTCCCAACGAGCTATTTGAAATTCGACTTTCACACACACTTACCTCTCAGAACTGTGCATGTGGAGAGAAGTTCGTTCATCTAGCACGAACGGAACAGTTTGCAGGGAAAAATTTACTCTGGATTCTCAGTGTGTTTCCTAGTGCCGTTTTGAAATTCCTGCAGTTTACAATGTAAATCGAGTTGGAGCTGGTACCTCCCCATATAAATATATGGAGTGCAGTTTGCAACTGAAAAAAAATTTTGTTTTCCCAACAAGCTAGTTGAAGGACGGCTTGCAGACACAATTATCTCTCAGAACTGAGCATGTGGAGAGACGTTCGTTCACCTAGCACAAAAGGAACGGGTTGCAGGGGAAACTTTCATCCTGATTTCTCAGTGTGTTCCTACTGCCGGTTTGAAGTTCCTGCAGTTTTCACTGTAAAACAGAGTTGGAACGAGTGTCTAGCCATATATATGTATGGAGTGCAGTTTGCAACTGAAAAGAAATTTTACGTTCCCAAAATGCTAGATGAAGTTCGGATTTCACACACACTTATCTCTTCAGAACTGAGCATGAGAAGAGACTTTCATTCATCTAGCACACAGGGAATGGTTACAGGTTAATACTTGACTCTAGATTCTCAGTGTTTTTCCTAGTGCCGGTATGAAGATCCTGCAATTTTCACAGTAAAACATATTTAGAGCGAGATCCTCCCCATATATTTGTATGGAGTGCAGTTTGCAACTTAAAAGAAACTTTCTGTTCCCAACATTCTAGTTGAAGTACGGATTGCACACACACTTATCTCTCAGAACTGAGCATGTGGACAGAATTCCGTTCATGTAGCAAAAGTGATCGGTTTGCAGGGGAAACTTTTACTCGGGTTTCTCAGTGTATTTCCTAGAGCCAGTTAGAAATTCCTGCAGTTTTCACAGTAAAAACGATTTGGAGCGAGGACCTACCCATATATATATATGGAATGCAGTTTGCAAAAAAAAAATATTAGTTTTCCCAACAAGCTAGGTGAAGGACGGCGTGCACACACTCTTATGTCTCAGAACTCATCATGTGGAGAGACGTTCGTTCATCTAGCACAAAGGGAATGGTTTGCAGGAGAAACTAATACTGTTGTTTCTCAGTGTATTTCCTAGTGCCGGTATGAAGTCCCTGCCCTTATCACTGTAAAACCGGGTTCGAGCGAGTCACTTCATTTATATATGTTTGGATTGAAATTTGAAACTGTAAAGAAACATTGTATTCCCAACAAGTTAGGTTAAGGACGGCTTGGGAACACACACATCTCTCAGAACTGAACTTGTGGGGAGACGTTCGTTCATCTAGCACAAAGGGAAAGATTTGCATGAGAAACTTTTACTCTGGTTTCTCAGTGTATTTCCTAGAGCAAATTAGAAGTTCCTACAGTTTCACCGTAAAAAGGATTTCGAGCGAGTACCTCCCCATATATATGTATGGAGTGCAGTTTGCAAATGAATAGAAACTTTGTGCTCCCAACAAGCTAGTTGAAGGATGGCTTGCACACACACTTATCTCTCAGAACTGAGCATGTGGAGAGACATTCGTTTATCTAGCACAAAATGATAGTGTTGCAGGTGAAAATATTACTCTGGTATTCAGGGATTTTCCTTGTGCTAGTTTAAAGTTCCTGCAGTTTTCTTAGTAAAACCGTTTTGGAGCGAGTACCTGGCCATACATATATATGGATTGCAGTTTGCAACTGAAAAGAATCTTTAGATTCTCAACAAACTAGGTGAAGGACGGCTTTCACACACAGTTATCTCTCAGAATTGAGCATGTGGATAAACGTTCGTTTACCTACCACAATGGGAACGGGTTGCAGGAGAAAGTTTAACACTGGTTTTTCAGAATTTTTCCTTTTGCATGTTTAAATTTCCTGCAGTTTTCACTGTAAAACCAAGTTGGTGCGTGAACCTCCCCATATATATTTATGGAGTGCAGTTTGCAACAGAAAAGAAAATTTGTGTTCCCAACGAGCTATTTAAAATTCGACTTTCACACACACTTACCTCTCAGAAATGTGCATATGGAGAGATGTTCGTTCATCTAGCACGTACGGAACAGTTTGCAGGGAAAAATTTACTCTGGATTCTCAGTGTGTTTCCTAGTGCCGTTTTGAAATTCCTGCAGTTTACAATGTAAATCGAGTTGGAGCTGGTACCTCCCTATATAAATATATGGAGTGCAGTTTGCAACTGAAAAAAAATTTTGTTTTCCCAACAAGCTAGTTGAAGGACGGCTTGCAGACACACTTATCTCTCAGAACTGAGCATGTGGAGAGACTTTCGTTCATCTAGCACAATGGGAACGGTTTGATGGTAAAACTGTACTGTGGTATCTTATTGAGTTTCTTAATGCCAGTTTGAAGTACGAGCAGTTTTCAGTGTAAAATCGATTTGGAGCGTGTACCTCCACCTATAATTGTATGGAGTGCAGATTGCATCTGAAAAGAAACTTTGTGTTCCCAACAAGCTAGTTGAAGGACGGCTTGCACGCACAATTATGTCTCAAAAATGAGCATGTGTAGAGACGTTCGTTCATCTAGCACAAAGGGAACGGTTTACAGGAGAAACTATTACTGTGGTTTCTCATTGTGTTTATTAGTGCCGGTTTGAAGTTCCTGCACTTATCTCTGTAAAATCGAGTTGGAGCCGGAACCTCAACATATATATTTATGGAGTGCATTTTGCTACTGAAAAGAAACTCTTTGTTCCCAACAAGCTTGATGAAAGACGGCTTGAACACACACACATCTCTCAGAACTGAGCATGGGGAGAGACGTTTGTTCAAGTAGAAAAAAAGGAACGGGTTGCAGGGGAAACTTTTATTCTGTTTTCTCAGTGTATTTCCTAGTGCCGGTTTGAAGTTCCTGCAGTTATCACTGTAAAAACGAGTTGGAGAGAGTACCTCCCCTTATAAATGTATGGAATGCAGTTTGCAAATGCAAAGAATGCTTGTGTTCCCAAAAAGCTAGTTGAAGTACGGCTAGCACACACAAGTATCTCTCAGAACTGTGCATGTGGAGAGACGTTCGTTCATTTAGCACAAAGCGAACGGTTTGCAGGGCAAACTTTTACTCTGGTTTCTCATTCTGTTTCCTACTGCCGGCGTGAAGTTCCTGCAGTTTTAATTGTAAAAGATTTTCGGAGCGTGTACCTCCCCATATATATGTATGGACTGCAGTTTGCGACAGAAAAGAAACTTTGGGTTCCCTACGAGCTAATTGAAGGACGGCTTTCACACACACTTATCCCTCAGAACAGAGCATGTGGACAGTTGATCGTTCATCTAGCACAAATGTAACGGTTTGCAGGAGAAACTTTTACTCTGGTTTCGCAGTGTGTTTCCTACTGCCGGTTTTAAGATCCTGCAGTTTTAACTTTAAAACAGAGTTGGAGCGTGTACCTCTCCATATATATGTATGTAGTGCAGTTTGCAACTGCAAAGAAACTTTGTGTTCCCAACAATAGGTGAAGGATTGCTTGCACACACAATTATATCTCAGAACTGTGCATGTGGAGAGACTTTCGTTCATCTAGCACAAAGGGAATGGGTTGCAGGAGAAACTTTTACTCTGGTTTCTCATTTTGTTTCCTAGTGCTGGTTTAAAGTTCCTGCAGTTTTCACTGTAAAATAGTGTTGGAGCGATTACCTGGCCATATATATGTAAGGAGTGCAATTTGCAACTGAAAAGAATCTTTGTGTTCCAAACAAGCTAGGTGAAGGTCGGCTTACACACAGAATTATCTCTCAAAACTGAGCATGTGGAGAAACGTTCCTTCATCTAGCACAAAGGGAACGGTTTGCAGGATAAAATATTACTGTGGTTTCTCAGTGTCTTTCCTAGTTCCGGTTTGAACTTCCTGCACTTTTCACTGTAAAACCGAGTTGAAGTGAAACACTACTCATATATATGTTTGGATTGCAATTTGCAACTGTAAAGAAACTTTCTGTTTCCAACAAGCTTGTGAAGGAAGGCTTGCACACACACTTATCTCTCAGAACTGAGCATGTGGACAGAATTTCGTTCATGTAGCACAAAGGGATCGGTGCAGGGGAAAATTTTACTCTGGTTTCTCAGTGTATTTCCTAGAGCAAGTTAGAAATTCCTGCAGTTTTCACTGTTAAAACGATTTTGAGCGTGGACCTACCGATATAGATATATGGAATGCAGTTTGCGACATAAAAAAAAATTTGTTTTCCCAACAATCTAGGTGAAGGACGGCTTGCACACACACTTATGTCTCAGAACTCATCATGTGGAGGGACGTTCGTTCATCTAGCACAAAGGGAAAGGTTTGCAGGAGAAAAAATTCCTGTGGTATCTCAGTGTCTTTCCTTGTGCCGGTTTGAAGTTCCTGCACTTATCACTGTAAAACCGCGTTGGGAGCGAGTCATTTATCAAATATATGTTTTGATTGCAATTTGCAACTGTAAAAACTTTGTGTTTCCAACAAGCTTGTTTCAGGACGGCTTGCACATACACATATCTCTCAGAACTGAGCATGTGTTGAGACGTTCATTCATCTAGAACAAAAGGAACGGGTTGCAGTGGAAACTTTTATTCTGTTTTCTCAGTGTGTTTCCTAGTGCCGGTTTGAATTTCCTGCAGTTATCACTGTAAAACAATGTTGGAGCGGGTATATAGCCATATATATGTATGGAGTGCAGTGTGCAACTGAAAAGAAACTTTGTTTTCCCAACAAGCTAGGTGAAGTTCGGATTTCACACACACTTATCTCTCAGAACTGAGCATGAGGAGAGACTTTCATTCATCTAGCACACAGGGTACGGTTACAAGTTAAACCTATACTCTGGATTCTCAGGTGTTTCCTAGTGCCGGTTTGAAGATCCTGCAATTTTCACTGTAAAACAGATTTGGAGCGAGAACCTCCCCATATATTTGTATGGAGTGCAGTTTGCAACTTAAAAGAAACTTTTTGTTCCCAACATGCTAGTTGAAATACGGATTGCAGACACACTTATCTCTCAGAATTGAGCATGTGGACAGAATTTCGTTCATGTAGCACAAAGGGATCGGTTTGCAGGGGAAACTTTTACTCTGGTTTCTCAGTGTATTTCCTAGAGCCAGTTAGAAATTCCTGCAGTTTTTCACAGTAAAAACGATTTGGTGCGAGGACCTACCCATATATATATATAGAATGATGTTTGCAATAAAAAAAATTATTAGTTTTCCCAACAAGATAGGTGAAGGACGGCTTGCACACACACTTATGTCTCAGAACCCATCATGTCGAGAGACGTTCGTTCATCTAGCACAAAGGGAAAGGTTTGCAGGAGAACTAATGCTGTGGTTTCTCAGTGTATTTCCTAGTGCCGATATAAAGTCCCTTCACTTATCACTGTAAAACCGGGTTGGAGCAATTCACTTCACTTATATATGTTTGGATTGCAATTTGAAACTGTAAAGAAACTTTGTGTTCCCAACAAGTTAGGTGAAGGACGGCTTGGGAACACACACATCTCTCTGAATTGAGCATGTGGACAAACTTTCATTCATCTGGCACAAAGGAAACGGTTTGCAGGAGAAACTGTTACTGTGGTTTCTCAGTGTGTTTCCTAGTGCCGCTTTGAAGTTCCTGCAGTTTTCATTGTAAAAACCGATTTGGAACTAGTACCTCCCCATATATATGTATGGATTGCAGTTTGCAAGTTAAAAGAAACTTTGTTTTCCCAACAAGCTATTTGATGGACGGCTTGCACACACACTTATCTCTCAGAACTGAACATGTGGAGAGACGTTCGTTCATCTACCACAAAGGGAACTGGTAGCAGGATAAACTTTTACTCTGTTTTCCCAGTGTGTTTCATAGTGCCCGTTTAATTAGCAGGAGATTTCACTGTAAAACCTAGTTGAAGCGAGTACCTCCCCATATATAAGTATGGAGTGCAGTTTGCAACTGAAAAGAAACTTTGTTTCCCATCAAGCTATGTGAAGGACGGCATGCACAGACAATTATCTCTTAGAACTGAGCATGTGGAGAGAATTTCGTTCATTTAACACAAAGGGAATGGTTTGCAGGGCAAACTTTTACTCTGGTTTCTCAAAGTGTTTCCAAGAGCCGGGTAGAAATTACTGCAGTTTTCACTGTAAAAAGCGAGTTGGAGAGAGTACCCTCTCCCCATATAAATATATGGAGTGCAGTTTGCAAATGCAAAGAATGTTTGTGTTCCCAAAAAGCTAGTTGAAGTACGGCTAGCACACACAATTATCTCTCAGAAATGAGCATGTGAAGAGACGTTCGTTCATTTATTAAAAATCGAATGGTTTGCAGGGCAAACTTTTACTCTGGTTTCTCATTGTGTTCCTACTGCCGGCGTGAAGTTCCTGCAGTTTTAATTGTAAAAGATTTTCGGAGCGTGTACCTCCCCATATATATGTATGGACTGCAGTTTGCGACAGAAAAGAACTTTTGGGTTCCCTACGAGCTAATTGAAGGACGGCTTTCACACACAAATATCTCTCAGAACAGAGCATGTGGACAGTTTGATCGTTCATCTAGCACAAATGTAACGTTTTTTCAGAACAAACTTTTACTCTGGTTTTGCAGTGTGTTTCTACTGCCGGTTTTAAGATCCTGCAGTTTTAAATTTAAAACAGAGTTGGAGCGTGTACCTCTCCATATATATTATGTAGTGCAGTTTGCAACTGCAAAGAAAATTTGTGTTCCCAATCAGCTACGTGAAGGATGGCTTGCACACACTTATATCTCAGAACTGAGCATGTGGAGAGACATTCGTTCATCTAGCACGAAGGGAATGGGTTGCAGAAAAACTTTACTCTGGTTTCTCACATTGTTTCCTAGGGCTGGTTTAAAGTTCCTGCAGTTTTTCACTATAAACCGTTTTGGAGCGATTACTTGGTCATATATATGTAAGGAGTGCAATTTGCAACTGAAAAGAAACTTTGTGTTCCAAACAAGCTAGGTGAAGGTCGGCTTGCACACAGAATTATCTCTCAAACTGAGCATGTGGAGAGACGTTCGGTTCATCAAGCACAAAGGGAACGATTTGCAAGGTAAACTATTACTGTGGTTTCTCAGTGTCTTTCCTAGTGCCGGTTTGAACTTCCTGAACTTTTCACTGTAAAACCGAGTTGAAGTGAAACCTACTCATATATATGTTTGGATTGCAATTTGCAACTTTAAAGAAACTTTATGTTCCCAACAAGCTTGGTGATGGACGGCTTGCACACACACCAATCTCTCAGAACTGAGCATGAGGAGAGACGTTCGTTCACCTAGAACAAAGTAACGAGATGCAGGGGAAACTTTTGTTCTGATTTCTCAGTGTGTTTCCTAGTGCCGGTTTGAAGTTCCTGCAGTTTCATTCACTGTAAAACAGATTTGGAACGAGTATCAAGCCATATATATGTATGGAGTGGCAGTTTGCAACTGAAAAGAAAATTTATGTTCCCAACATGCTAGATGAAGTTCGGATTTCACACACACTTATCTCTCTAACTGAGCATGGGGAGAGACTTTCATTCATCTAGCACACAGGGAAAGGTTACAGGTTTAAACATTTACTCTGGATTCTCAGTGTGTTTCCTAGTGCCTGTTTGAAAGATCCTGCAATTTTCACTGTAAAACAGATTTGGAGCGAGAACCTCCAAATATATTTCAATGGAATGCAGTTTGCAACTTAAAAGAAACTTAAATTCCCAACATGCTAGGTGAAGTACGGATTGCACACAAACTTATCTCTAGAACTGAGCATGTGGACAGAATTCGTTCATGTAGCACAAAGGGATCGGTCCAGGGGAAACTTTTACTAGGTTTTCTCAGTGTATTTCCTAGAGCCAGTTAAATACCTGCAAGTTTTCCACTTTAAAAACTATTTTGAGCGTGGACCTACCGATATATATATATGGAATTGCAGTTTGCAACAGAAAAAAAAAATTTGTATTCCCAACAAGCTAGGTGAAGGACGGCTTGCACACACACTTATGTCTCAGAATTCATCATGTGGAGAGACGTTCGTTTCATCTAGCACAAAGGGAAAGGTTTGCAGGAGAAAATATTCCTGTGGTTTCTTCTCAGTGTCTTTCCTAGTGCCGGTTTGAAGTTCCTGCACTTATCACTGTAAACCGGGTTGGAGCGAGTCACTTCTCATATAAATGTTTGGATTGCAATTTGAAACTGTAAAGAAACTTTGTGTTCCCAACAAGTTAGGTGAAGGACGGCTTGGGAACACACACAGTCTCTCAAGAACTGAGCATGTGGAGAGACTTTCATTCATCTAGCACAAAGGAAACGGTTTGCAGGAGAAACTGTTACTGTGGTTTCTCAGTGTGTTTCCTAGTGCCGCTTTGAAGTTCCTGCAGTTTTCATTGTAAAACCGATTTGGAACGAGTACCATCCCCATATATATGTATGGAGTGCAGTTTGCAACTGAAAAGAACTTTCTTTTCCCAACAAGCTAGTTGAAGGACGGCTTGCACACACATTTATCTCTCAGAACTGAACATGTGGAGAGACGTTCGTGTCATCTAGCACAAAGGGAAAGATTTGCATGAGAAAATATTACTCTGGTTTCTCAGTGTATTTCCTAGAGCAAATTGAAGTTTCCTACATTTTTCACCGTAAAAACGATTACGAGCGAGTACCTCCCCATATATATGTATGGAGTGCAGTTTTGCAAATTAAAAGAAACTTTGTGTTCCCAACAAGCTAGTAGAAGGACAGCTTGCACACACACTTATCTCTCAGAACTGAGCATGTGGAGAGACATACGTTCATCTAGCACAAAAGGAAAGTGTTGGCAGGAGGAAATATTACTCGGTACTCAGTGTTTTTCCTAGTGTTAGTTTAAGTTCCTGCAGTTTTCATAGTAAAACCGTTTTGGAGCGAGTACCCCTGGCCATACATATATATGGGATTGCAGTTTCGCAACTGAAAAGAATCTTTAGATTCTCAAAAACTAGGTGAAGGACAGCTTTCACACACACTTATCTCTCAGAATTGAGCATGTGGATAAAGGTTCGTTTACCTACCACAATTGGAAACCGGTAGCAGGAGAAGTTTAACACTGGTTTTTTCAGGTTTTTCCTGGTGCATGTTTAAATTTCCTGCAGTTGTTCACTGTAAACCAAGTTGGAGCGTGTACCTCTACATATATATGTATGGAGTGCATTTGCTACTGAAAAGAAAATTTGTGTTCCCAACGAGCTATTTGAAATTCGACTTCACACACACTTACCTCTCAGAACTGTGCATGTGGAGAGAAGTTCGTTCATCTAGCACGAACGGAACAGTTTGCAGGGAAAAATTTACTCTGGATTCTCAGTGTGTGTCCAGTGCCGTTTTGAAATTCCTGCAGTTTACAATGTAAATCGAGTTGGAGCTGGTACCTCCCCATATAAATATATGGAGTGCAGTTTGCAACTGAAAAATAATTTTGTTTTCCCAACAAGCTTGTTGAAGGACGGCTTGCACACAATTATCTCTCAGAACTGAGCATGTGGAGAGACGTTCGTTCACCTAGCACCAAAAGGAACGGGTTGCAGGGGAAACTTTCATTCTGATTTTCAGTGTGTTCCTAGTGCCGGTTTGAAGGTCCTGCAGTTTTCACTGTAAAACAGAGTTGGAACGAGTAACTAGCCATATATATATATGGAATGCATTTGCAACTGAAAAGAAATTTTATGTTCCCAACATGCTAGATGAAGTTCGGATTTCACACACACTTATCTCTTCAGAACTGAGCATGAGGAGAGACTTTCATTCATCTAGCACACAGGGAATGGTTACAGGTTAATCCTTGACTCTGGATTCTCAGTGTGTTTCCTAGTGCCGGTTTGAAGATCCTGCAATTTTCACTGTAAAACAGATTTGGAGCGAGAACCTCCAAATATATTTATGCAGTGCAGTTTTCAACTTAAAAGAAACTTTCTGTTCCCTACATGCTAGGTGATATACGGATTGCACACAAACTTATCTCTCAGAACTGAGCATGTGGACAGAATTTCGTTCATGTAGCACAAAGGGATCGGTGCAGTGGAAACTTTTACTCTGGTTTCTCAGTGTATTTCCTAGAGCCAGTTAGAAATTCCTGCAGTTTTCACTGTAAAAAAGATTTTGAGCGTGGACCTTCCGATATATATATATGGAATGCAGTTTGCAACAGAAAAAAAAATTTGTTTTCCCAACAAGCTAGGTGAAGGACGGCTTGCACACACACTTATGTCTCAGAACTCATCATGTGGAGAGACGTTCGTTCATCTAGCACAAAGGGAATGGTTTGCAGGAGAAAATTTCCTGTGGTTTCTCAGTGTCTTTCCTAGTGCAGGTTTGAAGTTCCTGCACTTATCACTGTAAAACCGCGTTGGAGCGAGTCACTTATCAAATATATGTTTGGATTGCAATGTTCAACTGTAAAAACTTTGTGTTTCCAACAAGCTTGTTTCAGGACGGCTAGCACACACACATCTCTCAGAACTGAGCATGTGGTGAGACGTTCGTTCATCTAGAACAAAAGGAACGGGTTGCAGGGGAAACTTTTATTCTGTTTACTCAGTGTGTTTCCTAGTGCCGGTTTGAAATTCCTGCAGTTATCACTGTAAAACAATGTTGGAGCGGGTATCTAGCCATATATATGTATGGATTGCAGTGGGAACTGAAAAGAAACTTTGTTTTCCCAACAAGCTAGGTGAAGTTCGGATTTAACACACACTTATCTCTCAGAACTGAGCATGAGGAGACTTTCATTCATCTAACACAGGGTACGGTTACAGGTTAAACCTATACTCTGGATTCTCAGTGTGTTTCCTATTGCCGGTTTGAAGATCCTGCAATTTTCACTGTAAAACAGATTTGGAGCGAGAACCTTCCCATATATTTGTATGGAGTGCAGTTTGCAACTTAAAAGAAACATTCTGTTCCCAACATGCTTGTTGAAATACGGATTGCACACACACTTATCTCTCAGAACTGAGCATGTGGACAGAATTTCGTTCATGCAGCACAAAGGGATCGGTTTGCAGGGGAAACTTTTACTCTGGTTTCTCAGTGTATTCCCTAGAACCAGTTAGAAATTCCTGCAGTTATCGCAGTAAAAACGATTTGGT
Organism: Camelus ferus; assembly: GCF_009834535.1. Lineage (NCBI taxonomy): Eukaryota > Metazoa > Chordata > Mammalia > Artiodactyla > Camelidae > Camelus > Camelus ferus. Next base: position 10,908,885 of record NC_045731.1, on the reverse strand, counting down.
GCGAGGACCTACCCATATATATATATAGAATGCAGTTTGCAACAAAAAAAAAAATATTAGTTTTCCCAACAAGCTAGGTGAAGTACGGCTTGCACACACACTTATGTCTCAGAACTCATCATGTGGAGAGACGTTCGTTCATATAGCACAAAAGGAACGGTTTGCAGGAGAAACTAATACTGTGGTTTCTCAGTGTATTTCCTAGTGCCGGTATGAAGTCCCTGCACTTATCACTGTAAAACCGGGTTGGAGCGAGTCACTTCACTTATATATGTTTGGATTGCAATTTGAAACTGTAAAGAAACTTTGTGTTCCCAACAAGTTAGGTGAAGGACGGCTTGGGAACACACACATCTCTCAGAACTGAGCATGTGGAGAGAATATCATTCATCTAGCACAAAGGAAACGGTTTGCAGGAGAAACTGTTACTGTGGTTTCACAGTGTGTTTCCTAGTGCCGCTTTGAAGTTCCTGCAGTTTTCATTGTAAAACCGATTTGGAACGAGTACCTCCCCATATATATGTATAAGTGCAGTTTGCAACTGAAAAGAAACTTTTTTTCCCAACAAGCTAGTTGAAGTACGGCTTGCACACACACTTATCTCTCAGAACTGAACATGTGGAGAGACGTTCGTTCATCTAGCACAAAGGGAAAGATTTGCATGAGAAATTTTTACTCTGGTTTCTCAGTGTATTTCCTAGAGCAAATAAGAAGTTCCTAAATTTTTCACCGTAAAAACGATTTCGAGTGAGTACCTCCCCATATATTTATGGATTGCAGTTTGCATTTGAAAAGAAACTTTGTGTTCCCAACAAGCTGGTTGAAGGAAGCTTGCACACACACTTATCTCTCAGAACTGAGCATGTGGAGAGACATTCGTTCATCTATCACAAAGGGAACTGGTAGCAGGATAAACTTTTACTCTGTTTTCCCAGTGTGTTTCATAGTGCCCGTTTTAATTTCCAAAGATTTCACTGTAAACCTAGTTGAAGCGAGTACCTCCCCATATATAATATGGAGTGCAGTTTGCAACTGAAAAGAACTTGGTTTTCCCATCAAGCTATGTGAAGGACGGCATGCACACAGAATTATCTCTTAGAACTGAGCATGTGGAGAGAATTTCTTCATCTAACACAAAGGGAATGTTTGCAGGGCAACTTTTACTCTGGTTACACAATGTATTTCCAAGAGCCGGGTAGAAATTCCTGCAGTTTTCACTGTAAAAACGAGTTGGAGAGAGTACCTCCCCATATAAATGTATGGAGTGCAGTTTGCAAATGCAAAGAATGTTTGTGTTCCCAAAATCTAGTTGAAGTACGGCTAGCACACACTATTTTCTCAGAACTGAGCATGTGGAGAGACGTTCGTTCATTTAGCAAAAAGCGAACGGTTTGCAGGGCAAACTTTTACTCTGGTTTCTCATTGTGTTTCCTACTGCCGGTGTGAAGTTCCTGCAGTTTTAATTGTAAAAGATTTTCGGAGCGTGTACCCCCATATATATGTATGGACTGCAGTTTTCGACAGAAAAGAATCTTTGGGTTCCCTACGAGCTAATTGAAGGACGGCTTTCACACACATATCTCTCAGAACAGAGCATGTGGACAGTTGATCGTTCATCTAGCACAAATGTAACGGTTTGCAGGAGAAACTTTTACTCTGGTTTCGCAGTGTGTTTCCTACTGCTGGTTTTATGATCCTGCAGTTTAACTTTAAAACAGATTTGGAGCGTGTACCTCTCCATATATATGTATGTAGTGCAGTTTGCAACTGCAAAGAAACTTTGAGTTCCCAACAAGCTAAGTGAAGGATGGCTTGCACACACACTTATATCTCAGAACTGAGCATGTGGAGAGACATTCGTTCATCTAGCACAAAGGGAAAGGGTTGCAGGAGAAACTATTACTCTGGTTTCTCATTTTGTTTCCTAGTGCTGGTTTAAAGTTCCTGCAGTTTTCACTGTAAAACGTGTTGGAGAGATTACTGGTCATATATATATAAGGAGTGCAATTTGCAAGTGAAAAGAAACTATGTGTTCCAAACAAGCTAGGTGAAGGTCGGCTTGCACACAGAATTATCTCTCAAAACTGAGCATGTGGAGAGACGTTCGTTCATCTAGCACAAAGGGAACAGTTTGCAGGATAAATATTACTGTGGTTTCTCAGTGTCTTTCCTAGTGCCGGTTTGAACTTCCTGCAATTTTCACTGTAAAACCGAGTTGAAGTGAAACAATACTCATATATATGTTTGGATTGCAATTTGCAACTGTAAATAAACTTTCTGTTCCCAAAAAGCTTGGTGAAGTACGGCTTGCACTCACACTTATCTCTCAGAACTGAGCATGTGGACAGAATTTCGTTCATGTAGCACAAAGGGATCGGTGCAGGGGAAACTTTTACTCTGGTTTCTCAGTGTATTTCCTAGAGCCAGTTAGAAATTCCTGCAATTTTCACTCTAAAAAAGATTTTGAGCGTGGACCTTCCGATATATATATATGGAATGCAGTTTGCAACAGAAAAAAAAATTTGTTTTCCCAACAAGCTAGGTGAAGGACGGCTTGCACACACACTTATGTCTCAGAACTCATCATGTGGAGAGACGTTCGTTCATCTAGCACAAAGGGAATGGTTTGCAGGAGAAAATATTCCTGTGGTTTCTCAGTGTCTTTCCTAGTGCCGGTTTGAAGTTCCTGCACTTATCACTGTAAAACCGCGTTGGAGCGAGTCACTTATCAAATATATGTTTGGATTGCAATGTTCAACTGTAAAAACTTTGTGTTTCCAACAAGCTTGGTTCAGGACGGCTAGCACACACACATATCTCTCAGAACTGAGCATGTGGTGAGACGTTCGCACATCTAGAACAAAAGGAACGGGTTGAGGGGAAACTTTTATTCTGTTTACTCAGTGTGTTTCCTAGTGCCGGTTTGAAATTCCTGCAGTTATCACTGTAAAACAATGTTGGAGCGGGTATCTAGCCATATATATGTATGGATTGCAGTGGGCAACTGAAAAGAAACTTTGTTTTCCCAACAAGCTAGGTGAAGTTCGGATTTAACACACACTTATCTCTAAGAACTGAGCATGAGGAGAGACTTTCATTCATCTAGCACACAGGGTACGGTTACAGGTTAAACCTATACTCTGGATTCTCAGTGTGTTTCCTATTGCCGGTTTGAAGATCCTGCAATTTTCACTGTAAAACAGATTTGGAGCGAGAACCTTCCCATATATTTGTATGGAGTGCAGTTTGCAACTTAAAAGATACATTCTGTTCCCAACATGCTTGTTGAAATACGGATTGCACACACACTTATCTCTCAGAACTCAGCATGTGGACAGAATTTCGTTCATGTAGCACAAAGGGATCGGTTTGCAGGGGAAACTTTTACTCTGGTTTCTCAGTGTATTCCCTAGAACCAGTTAGAAATTCCTGCAGTTATCACAGTAAAAACGATTTGGTGCGAGGACCTACCCATATATATATATAGAATGCAGTTTGCAACAAAAAAAAAATATTAGTTTTCCCAACAAGCTAGGTGAAGGACGGCTTGCACACACACTTATGTCTCAGAACTCATCATGTGGAGAGACGTTCGTTCATATAGCACAAAAGGAACGGTTTGCAGGAGAAACTAATACTGTGGTTTCTCAGTGTATTTCCTAGTGCCGGTATGAAGTCCCTGCACTTATCACTGTAAAACCGGGTTGGAGCGAGTCACTTCACTTATATATGTTTGGATTGCAATTTGAAACTGTAAAGAAACTTTGTTTCCCAACAAGTTAGGTGAAGGACGGCTTGGGAACACACACATCTCTCAGAACTGAGCATGTGGAGAGAATATCATTCATCTAGCACAAAGGAAACGGTTTGCAGGAGAAACTGTTACTGTGGTTTCTCAGTGTGTTTCCTAGTGCCGCTTTGAAGTTCCTGCAGTTTTCATTGTAAAACCGATTTGGAACGAGTACCTCCCCATATATATGTATGGAGTGCAGTTTGCAACTGAAAAGAAACTTTGTTTTCCCAACAAGCTAGTTGAAGTACGGCTTGCACACACACTTATCTCTCAGAACTGAACATGTGGAGAGACGTTCGTTCATCTAGCACAAAGGGAAAGATTTGCATGAGAAATTTTTACTCTGGTTTCTCAGTGTATTTCCTAGAGCAAATTAGAAGTTCCTAAATTTTTCACCGTAAAAACGATTTCGAGTGAGTACCTCCCCATATATTTATGGATTGCAGTTTGCATTTGAAAAGAAACTTTGTGTTCCCAACAAGCTGGTTGAAGGACAGCTTGCACACACACTTATCTCTCAGAACTGAGCATGTGGAAAGACATTCGTTCATCTATCACAAAGGGAACTGGTAGCAGGATAAACTTTTACTCTGTTTTCCCAGTGTTTTCATAGTGCCCGTTTTAATTTCCAGAAGATTTCACTGTAAAACCTAGTTGAAGCGAGTACCTCCCCATATATAAGTATGGAGTGCAGTTTGCAACTGAAAAGAAACTTGGTTTTCCCATCAAGCTATGTGAAGGACGGCATGCACACACATTATCTCTTAGAACTGAGCATGTGGAGAGAATTTCGTTCATCTAACACAAAGGGAATGGTTTGCAGGGCAAACTTTTACTCTGGTTACACAATGTATTTCCAAGAGCCGGGTAGAAATTCCTGCAGTTTTCACTGTAAAAACGAGTTGGAGAGAGTACCTCCCCATATAAATGTATGGAGTGCAGTTTGCAAATGCAAAGAATGTTTGTGTTCCCAAAAAGCTAGTTGAAGTACGGCTAGCACACACTATTATCTCTCAGAACTGAGCATGTGGAGAGACGTTCGTTCATTTAGCAAAAAGCGAACGGTTTGCAGGGCAAACTTTTACTCTGGTTTCTCATTGTGTTTCCTACTGCCGGCGTGAAGTTCCTGCAGTTTTAATTGTAAAAAATTTTCTTAGCGTGTACCTCCCCATATATATGTATGGACTGCAGTTTGCGACAGAAAAGAACTTTTGGGTTCCCTACGAGCTAATTGAAGGACGGCTTTCACACACACATATCTCTCAGAACAGAGCATGTGGACAGTTGATCGTTCATCTAGCACAAATGTAACGGTTTGCAGGAGAAACTTTTACTCTGGTTTTGCAGTGTGTTTCCTACTGCCGGTTTTAAGATCCTGCAGTTTTAACTTTAAAACAGAGTTGGAGCGTGTACCTCTCCATATATATGTATGTAGTGCAGGTTGCAACTGCAAAGAAACTTTGGTTCCCAACAAGCTAGGTGAAGGATGGCTTGCACACACACTTATATCTCAGAACTGAGCATGTGGAGAGACATTCGTTCATCTAGCACAAAGGAATGGGTTGCAGGAGAAACTTTTACTCTGGTTTCTCATTTTGTTTCCTAGTGCTGGTTTAATGTTCTGCAGTTTTCACTGTAAAACCGTGTTGGAGCGATTACTTGGTCATATAATGTAAGGAGTGCAATTTGCAACTGAAAAGAAACTTTGTGTTCCAAACAAGCTAGGTGAAGGTCGGCTTGCACACAGAATTATCTCTCAAAACTGAGCATGTGGAGAGACGTTCGTTCATCAAGCACAAAGGGAACGATTTGCAAGATAAACTATTACTGTGGTTTCTCAGTGTCTTTCCTAGTGCCGGTTTGAACTTCCTGCACTTTTCACTGTAAAACCGAGTTGAAGTGAAACACTACTCATATATATGTTTGGATTGCAATTTGCAACTGTAAAGAAACTTTATGTTCCCAACAAGCTTGGTGATGGACGGCTTGCACACACACACATCTCTCAGAACTGAGCATGTGGATAGAGGTTCGTTCACCTAGAACAAAAACGAGATGCAGGGAAACTTTTATTCTGATTTGTCAGTGTGTTTCCTAGTGCCGGTTTGAAGTTCCTGCAGTTTTCACTGTAAAACATTTGGAACGAGTACGCCATATATATATGGAGTGCAGTTTGCAACTGAAAAGAAATTTTATTTTCCCAACATGCTAGATGAAGTTCGGATTTCACACACACTTATCTCTCAGAACTGAGCATGAGGTGAGACTTTCATTCATCTAGCACACAGGGAAATGTTACAGGTTAAACCTTTACTCTGGATTCTCAGTTGTTTCCTAGTGCCGGTTTGAAGATCCTGCAATTTTCACTGTAAAACAATTTGGAGCGAGACCTCAAATATATTTCTATGGAATGCAGTTTGCAACTTAAAAGAAACTTTAAGTTCCCAATGCTAGGTGAAGTACGGATTGCACACAAACTTATCTCACAGAACTGATGTGGACAGAATTTCGTTCATGTAGCACAAAGGGATCGGTCCAGGGGAAACTTTTACTAGGGTTTCTCAGTGTATTTCCTAGAGCCAGTTAAAATACCTGCAGTTTTCACTGTAAAAACTATTTTGAGCGTGGACCTACCGATATATATATGGAATGCAGTTTGCAACAGAAAAAAAATTTGTTTTCCCAACAAGCTAGGTGAAGGACGGCTTGCACACACACTTATGTCTCAGAACTCATCATGTGGAGAGACGTTCGTTCATCTAGCACAAAGGGAAAGGTTTGCAGGAGAAAATATTCCTGTGGTTTCTCAGTGTCTTTCCTAGTGCCGGTTTGAAGTTCCTGCACTTATCACTGTAAAACCGGGTTGGAGCGAGTCACTTCTCATATAAATGTTTGGATTGCAATTTGCAACTGTAAAGAAACTTTGTGTTCCCAACAAGTTAGGTGAAGGACGGCTTGGGAACACACACATCTCTCAGAACTGAGCATGTGGAGAGACTTTCATTCATCTAGCACAAAGGAA